>NC_084483.1:13162500-13462500 GCF_030035675.1 Rhineura floridana | reverse complement strand
CTAGGCAACATTAAGGTCTTCACAGAAAAATTGGATGTATCAGTCCACAAAAAGTTCCAGCTGTGGCAGGCTAGAAGCAAAGAAAGCTCTTGGCCTCGGCATTGATTATATGCTTCTGAAGTCCTTGATCAAGCAAGCTGAAGATCTTGACCAGATGTGCCCATATGGCCAAACGTTCTCCCACACAAGTTCTCCTATCAGCTTGACAAATCCAATAGAAACTAAATGTGTTCCTGTTGGCTAGAAGGAAATAGTACATAACAAAATGAGAACATTAGAGTCTTTCAAGTCTTCTCATGTAGCTGCTTGCCCTAAAAGCAAGCTGGCCTGTTCTCTCACCATTGGAAGTTTAGAAAATCAAATTCTTGAAAAGGTCTCTTGCCGTAGTATCAAAGGACTGGACCCAAAATGCCATTCCCACCCAACCCTCTGGCACAAAGCAAAATGCAATGGAAACAAAAGCACAAACACATTAGGAAAATGTCAGCATCGAAAGGAAATGCACAATTGATCAGTCACTGCCCCCACCCACTACCAGCTAGCAATGTAAGTTTATCTCTGCTCTAAGGAAGCAAACACACACATGCACACATTATTGGGGAAGGCTGTTTTAATAACAAAGTAACCTTATAGTGAAGTCAGTTTCATATAAACCATTAATCAGCTGTATTTGAAATTAACATAATATGTATAACAATTCAGAATTTATTTTTTATCCAATCACAGCACAATTTGTTGTTCAATTAAGTATAGATCTGCGCACAGTATCCTCTTACAGTCACCTCTGTGTTACAAGCAAGATGAAGAACTCTGAATAACCATTGTTAACTGCAACTAACACCAATCCTTGAGAGTCTGTGCGTTTTTACATTGAGTTGGATTCAGAATTGCCCATCCACAAAAGGACTCCACTTTGAGTAAGGTATGTTCTTATCCAAATGCATGTAAATGTCCAAATTAAGGACAGGTGAGAATTCCACTGAATACAAATTTAGCACTGGATTTTTCGATGGTCCACATGTTCTTCATCTTTGTGGAGAGATCCTGTTTGCTCCAAACCTCATTGGCTTTCACCCAATACCAATTTTTTCCCCTTTGAATATTTCCTTGAATATATTGTTCTTTTATTGATTTTCTGCACAGCACAGCGGTACAGTTTCTCTCTCTGCCACCCTCCCCCAAATAATCCAAGTTTCAGGCAGAAGGAAGCAAGCAAAGTCTCACCCACATTAAGGACTCAGGGCATGCTGAAGAGGAGGTGGGAGTGGGAGGACACTGAAAGCTGGTTTTCTCCTTTCCTTTCCAAAAGGATATTAGCCAGTCTCTGCTTGCCAAGGTGAAAACTGACCAGATTCAGTCACAGAGGAGGAGGAGGCAAAGCTGCTTTTCTTCTTTCTACCAATATTTTCTTTCAAAATATCAATATTTTGAAAGAAGATACTTTTAATTTGAAATAAAATGTTATATTTTGAAAAAATATTGATATTAATATCAATATTTTTGGGGAAAATCAGACTGGTAAAATCAGCAGATAGCAGACAAAGAATGAACTTGAATCGATACTGCCTGTTAGGTCAACAGAATGCTTTCAAAGTGACACTGGCCAACAGATCCCATCCCTAGTCCAAATGCGGTTTTAGTTACAACAGCCCCTTAAAATTTGTTATTTTCCAGCAATGTTGGCGAATACAAAACTCACCAAATATTTTCTAAAAGCAGACACACAAATAAGCTGCTCACCCCTTTCCCTTATTATGGTGACCACTACCAGCTCTATAATTTTGGCAGAGTTCTGGCAACCTTTAGTAGGCCCTCATAACCTGGAAGAGATGAGGCATGCAAACTCAGAATTTTCTCATATGGCCTCCAAAATTCTTGAGTGCTCTATGCAAAGTGACAAGAGGGGGGGCTATTGGGTTGGTGGGCCCTGTGCTGGTTTTGGAGCCCTGACAATGTCTAACCTTGAACCCTCTGGAACTAGCCTTAATGGACATTGCCCTGCATACTGATCTTGAAAGCTTGAGCTTTACTACATTACCGGACTCAAGCTGGGCCATCATGTTCTTATACATAAAATCTGTCACTTTTTAGCCCCTGTCTCTACTCTCTGATTTTTCTCCTCCCAGCCCCAAAGTTTGTATTCATGTGAAGCAAGTATAGCATACACAGCTTGAACATTGTTCCTGGGGGGGGGGAGGGGGAGAGAAATAAACAGCATAACTGGATTGTATATAAAAACTATGGCGGTTGTAATGCCGTCAGATTAAGGAACACAGAATATTGTGATATCTTCTCTCTTCAGTATACTGATTAGAACCAAAGTGTTTAGTGGGCAGCGAAGTGGAATTGGGAGAAGAGGCAATGGGCTGTGTCAGAAGGGAGAGAAGTGCAAGGCATACCACAGGGAGGAGCAGGAGGGTTCTGTTGGTATATTTGACATGTCCTCCAGCTTCTGTAATACCATCTGTACTCTTTCTAGTTTCTAAAAGATTATCCATTCCACTGTCAATATGATTATAGATTCTTGTATAGATCCGCAGGCCACAAACTTGCTCTTGTAGTCACATAAGATATGGGAGCAGAAGAGTTGTAGCAAGCTCCTTCCCCCCAGTTCTCCAGCAGCACAAAAGTGAGAATTGACGTAAGTTCTTTCTATTTATTGTCATGTTCTCCTTCCTCCCCCAATGTGAATTTAGTGTTAGAATCTCCAATTTATATAAAGGAACTCTCTGATTTTCAAACTACCCAGAGGCATATAATCTCTTACTAATATGTCCCAGCAGCATTGAATATGTTTTGCCACTTCAAAGCAAGCTGTAGTAAATAAAGAAGGGAAATGGTTGACAAGGATAAGCCACACTGAAGTGCATTTGGGAAGTCCTCAATCTTTAATTCTGTATATATGCATCTGACTTCAAAGCAAAGCTATAATCTGTCAGATGCGCCTTCACCTCTGCAAAGAAGAGAGAGAAAATCCTACTGTCAGTCAATGTGATAATCAGATACCACAGTAATGCATTCAGCTTAGCTCTTGCAATCCTTGATCATATACTGCAGTTAGATGCACAAGCCACATCACCCCATGTCTTTAATTATGAACCTATCAGGGGAAATGAGAGGAAAACACACTTTTTCTGAGGATAGAAGATGGGAGTTTTGACTGATGTGGGGCGGGGGGTAGTGGTAAACATTAAGTGAAAATATGAATAAGTAGACATCAAAAAAATAAAAAATGTGTTACATGAAATCACAGTAGTTCAAGTACTAAAAGTAAAAGAGCCATAGACTGTTAGGCTAAGAAAGAAATTTGGTCATTACTGCTCTATTAGTGTTTCAGCTCAGGAAAAAAATATTTTCTTGCAGAAAATCTAGGGAGCATCAGTGTTGACCCCTCTGACTGGTACGTGTTGTGGAAGTTGGACTCCAAGGGTATTGCTGCTTTCACTAGGATTGTTCTTTCTCTTTGGGCATTCTGGAAACCTTAATTTCATCAAGGACTCCTCGTAGCCAAATAATCTTACCAAGAGCAACAGAGGAACAAGTTAGGCTGTTCCTTTTAAAGTCACAGATGCTCAGCAAACCCCACAAAATTGCCAGTGCAAATCCTAGATCTTAACTGAGACAGTCATTGTGCAGGAACAGGTGCACAGAATTAAGTGGGCTGGGAAATGTAGTTCGTGGCAAGAATTAGTGGCTTAAAATCTAAAATTTGATGGCATAGGAGAGGCAGTGTGGATGGAAAGGAAACGGGAGCTGAAGGTAAATGAGTGAAGGATGTGTGTTCTTAACTGTAAGGTGACACACAAATGTTTTTTGGGGGGTTATCATTTACTAGTAACCCTGGCCTTTTGACATCTTGCCGGTCATTTTTATTAGAAGCTGAATTCCTTCCATCCTTTCTACTAGCCAAGAAAACAGACTTAAACTGCTTTAAACTAATTGGTATTGCTTTGATAAGGGCAAATTGCTGCCATGCTTCCTTTCAGTAATGACCTGCTAAAAACAACAATTAAATCTGGGTTATGTCTGACATGTAGCCCTAAATGTACTTTTTTGAAAAAAGCTGGTAGATTAAGAACCGGCAGAAACTCTTCCCAACTCCGAATTCAAGCTGAATTACCACTGGCAATACTAGCTTCCTTCTCCAGAAGTCTCCTTTGTTCAGGGGTATGCAGATATTCTTTCAGGACAACTGTTTTATTCAAACAGTAGTCCAGAGGTGGTTTTCAAAGGCTCTATGAAGGTAAGAATCAGGGGTTTAGAAAGTTCTTACTGAAATAGTAAACTTCTGTCTGGAGATGCATTGGTATGTGTGCCCCACCTGCAGAATGAAGCAGTACAGTCTAGACACATGGGGAAGGATTAGATCTGATAAGGCCTTGTGTGGTGATAGCCAAACTACATGTGGTGGGCATTTCTGTGACTTTCTTACATTGGTTGAACAAACCAACCAACCAGCAATGCAAAGCTGAAACTGAGGGCCATTGATCACTAGGATGGGCTGTTGAACCCTTTCATCTCCTAACATTTGTCTGCTCAAATCCCTCCCCCTTCTCCTTAAGCTGCTATCTTTTCCCCATATCCCCCATGAATGGAGACATTGCTGTCCCTATGTGAGTCCTCAGCTGTGGGTGTCCGCATGGGGGTGGGAAGGGACAGTTGCCCTTCTCCGAAGAATGATAAGCACTGGATTCCAAGCTTTCATTTTTTTTCTCTTTCAATTTATTAACCCTTGTAGAATTGATACAAGGACCAAGACAATATATGAAGACACTATTCTGCACATTCATCTTGTGAGAGCCCCTCCAGACATCCTTTTTATTAAGCATTTGTGATTATTTATTCTCAATATAGTATTGAGGCGGTTATACATGATACTGCTTTCAATACTGTTGCACCTGCGAAAGGTTTGAGGCGTTCATATTGCTTTGCTTCTAATTAGTATATGTCCCATAACTTCCGGTTGAAATTCTGTATTTTTTTCTATCACAAATGTTCCAGTTGTTTTTTTTTATTGTTTTTTTTACCCTGCTTTTGTTGCGGTATTATTTTATTTATTTATTTATTTAAAATATTTCTATCCTGCTCTTCTACCCTATAACAGGGCACTCAGGGCGGCTTACAAAAATAAAATCAAACACGTACATAATAAAATTGTAAACAGAAAAATCACAAAAACATTAAAATAAATTAAAATACATAAAATACAATTAAAATACATAAAATACTATATACACACACATACATATATATAGGGAGTGGTACTAAAGGGGACTACAAGGGTAAAATTTAACGTAGAAGGCATAAAATCAGTGTCAGGCTCTACCCTCAGACCCTCCCAAAGGCTCTACGGAACAAGATCGTTTTCAGAAGTCTCCGGAAAACCAACAGGGAGGGAGCAGAGAGGACTTCTTGGGGTAGGGTGTTCTAAAGCTTGGGGGCCACAGATGAAAAAGCTCTCTCCCGCATGCCTGTCAGTCTAATGTCTTTCACTCTAGGCATGCAGAGACCAGAGATGATGTTAAATCCCGGGCAGGTATACTGCTATACTGCAGGGGTGCCCTTCTAGACTTCAGTAATGCAGTTACATTCGGGAAGCTTCGCAGAACAGTTAATAAAGCAGAGAGACCTCGGGGTTGTAGTGGACAGCACGATGAAAATGTCGACCCAGTGTGCGGCACCTGTGAAAAAGGCAAATTCCATGATAGGGATAATTAGGAAAGGTATTGAAAATAAAACAGCCGATATCATAATGCCGTTGTATAAATCTATGGTGCGGCCGCATTTGGAATACTGTGTACAGTTCTGGTCGCCTCATCTCAAAAAGAATATTATAGAGTTGGAAAAGGTTCAGAAGAGGGCAACCAGAATGATCAAGGGGATGGAGCGACTCCCTTACGAGGAAAGGTTGCAGCATTTGGGGCTTTTTAGTTTAGAGAAAAGGCGGGTCAGAGGAGACATGATAGAAGTGTATAAAATTATGCATGGCATTGAGAAAGTGGATAGAGAAAAGTTCTTCTCCCTCTCTCATAATACTAGAACTCATGGACATTCAAAGAAGCTGAATGTTGGAAGATTCAGGACAGACAAAAGGAAGTACTTCTTTACTCAACGCATAGTTAAACTATGGAATTTGCTCCCACAAGATGCAGTAATGGCCACCAGCTTGGATGGCTTTAAAAGAAGATTAGACAAATTCATGGAGGACAGGGCTATCAATGGCTACTAGCCGTGATGGCTGTGCTGTGCCACCCTAGTCAGAGGCAGCATGCTTCTGAAAGCCAGTTGCCAGAAGCCTCAGGAGGGGAGAGTGTTCTTGCACTCGGGTCTTGCTTGCGGGCTTCCCCCAGGCACCTGGTTGGCCACTGTGAGAACAAGATGCTGGACTAGATGGGCCACTGGCCTGATCCAGCAGGCTCTTCTTATGTTCTTATGTAAGGCATTTCCTGGTTTATTTAAAGTTGTGGTTTTTTTGGAGGGAGGGGACTCTTCTCTGGTGAAGAACTTACTGCTACCCTATAAAAAACATTTCAGAAATCCAGGATTTTAGTGTGGCTGTACTTGAGCAGCAGTGTGCTGACCCAAAAACAAAAGGTGGTAACGAAGAGTTCATGATCTTCTAACTCATTTCATACAAAAAAAGTGACACCCCCCCTTAGCAATATAACTGAAGTCCATCATTACTGCACCTATATTGCAGGGGCAGGGCTGTGTGAGAGAGTGTGGACTATCAGCCCTGCAAAGTAGCTCCCAGAGCTGTTATACCTCTTTTGCTAGGGGCAGGGAGGAGTTCGAGTAGTGTTCAGTGTTGTTATCTAGTCACATAGTGTGGTACATTTTTTAAAAGAGAAATGCAGTGTGTGCATGTGTATTAAGTTAATTGTAGCAGCAGTACAGTCAATTAAGGATTAGAGAGAGTAAATGGAGCCCATCTCAGCTGTGGTTGGAAAGATTTCACCCAGACACCAAATTTTTTAGCATAATCATCATTTAAATGTATTACCCACCCTTCACCCGAAGGTCCCAGGGTGGGTTATAACAGTTTCAAAATATAACACTAAAAACAGTTAAAAACAACCTAAAATCACAATATCACAAAAAATAGGGTGGGTCCTAAAATATATGTATATATCAAAGGCCAGGATGGACAGCAATTATGTCCATTGACAGGCAACAGAGGGACAGACCTAGTATGTACATTTTCCAAAGGCAAGGTCTAGCCAGCTAAGTAGAGCTAATGCCCAGGTCTCACCACCAATCAGTCATCAGATCTGTCCTCTGAAGCTTATGTATCATGTACCTTGCTGTCTCTCTTCCTGGGGAAAAAAGATCTTGTGGAGAATTTTGGTCTCCAACTGCTGGTGTCTTTTTTTAAAGAAAAAAACTCAGGAGGAAGAATATCATAGAATTGCCCCTCACATAGTTTATCCTCAGGATCTGTACGTATTGATGACAGGGATGAGGGAGAAATTCAATTGGGTTCACATTTTAATGTGAACCTTCCTAATTCACACTTACCAAAACAATATGCAAAACAAAACACAGCTATCCATCTAAGAGTGGCTGTATACTGTAGGCAGCGTGGATTTTTCACATTCCGGAATGTTAAATTGAAAATACCCCCCATGCCATTCTGATGCTTCCCATAAGCTAATTTCAAAACAAAACCTTACAAAACTTACAGTCCTGAACTCAGAAACGTTTGCTTAACAACCCTCTACATTTTCATGACGTTACACAAAACAGTCAGAGAGAATTGAGAGTTCAAAGTCCAAAAAGAGAGGGGAAAAAACCCAGAGTCCTTTTGGACTTTATTCTGTCAGAGTTCTCATAATCTGCTGAAATTCATTAAAAATCAGCCATGTTCACAGAGTACCTGTAATCCTATTACTGACCTTACCCCATACTTTGACCTTCATCTTCTGCAGTTTAAAAGTTAAAAAAAATGCCTGACTGAGTTTTAATTAATTTAAGAAATTCTGGCTTGAACTCAATGATAATGTCGAGCATGCTCAGTAAGAACCAACTCTCAGTGTTCTAAAAGCCAGACTCACAGCTGCTTGGTTTGGCTTGGCTAATTGGGGCCACACCCACACCAGACTTTGATTTCACTTGAGACAGTCATGGCTTCCCCCAAAGAATCCTGGGAAGTGTAGTTTGTGAAGGGTGCTGAGAGGAGACTCCTATTCCCGACAGAGCTCCAGTGGCCAGAGTCGTTTAACAGTCAGCCACTCTAATTGAAGGTCTGTGAGGGGAACAGGGCATCTCCTAGCAACTCTCAGCACCCTTCACTAACTAAACTTCCCAGGATTCTTTGAGAGAAGCCATGACTGTCTAAAGAGAAATAAAGGCCTGGTGTGGATTTGGCCAGGGACAGCTTTGGTTTAAATTTGGGTGGGAGGCTACATGTGCCTGCTGTAGAATAAAAAATGTGGGGGAAACGCTGAAAAGCAATGATATTGTTCACAATGTTTTCCTTTTGGGAAGGAAAGGGACTTCCCCTCTGTACAGTGCCCATCTACCTAATCTCCTCCCCTCCCTGCCCCAGGGTTCGAATCCCCACACAGCCATGAAGCTGACTGGGTGACCTTGGGCCAGTCACTGCCTCTCAGCCTCAGAGGAAGGCAGTGGTAAGCCCCCTCTGAATACTGCTTATCATGAAAACCCTATTGATAGGGTTGCCATAAGTTGGGATCGACTTGAAGGCAGTCCATTTCCTTTTTCAAACATGATTGCACAGAAATAAATCCCATTGAACTCAAAAAGTATGCAAATGATCAAACCCACCCTCCCTTCTCCTCCCTCTCGCCCCTTCCCAGGGCTGGTTCTAAAGGTTGGGCACTGGCCCGAGGGCCCCTGGAGCTACAGAGGCCCTCCGCTCGCCTTCCGCAATCCGTGGAAGCAGGACAGGAGCCGCAGACGCGGGACAAGAGCTTCCAAACCGTCCACCATCCCCCCGCTTTACTTACCTTTCTCTCCGCTGTTTTTTGCGGTTTGCCATCAATCAAGATGGCGGCCGAGGTTTCCCTAAGGGGCTGAAGCCTCTGCCACCATCTTCGTTAATGGCACACGTGTGCTACACGCGCACATTGCTGCCATCAACCAAGATGGCAGCAGAGGTTTCAGCTCCTTAGGGAAACCTCGGCCGCCATCTTGATTGATGGGAAACCTGAGCGCGCAGTACACGCAGCTGCAAAAAAAGTAGAAAGGTAGATGAAGCGGGGGGGATGGGATGGGACGGCAGGCGGCTCAGAAGCTCCTGTCCTGCGATTCCTCCCCCGGGGAGGCCCGGGGCACGCTGGTGCCCAAGAACCCCATCATGCCTGGAGCCGGCCCTGCCCCTTCCCTCCCCCTTCCTTTGCTCCTTTGCCCCTCCCTCCCCCTCCCCCTCCCCCTCCCCTTCTTCCCCTTCCCCCTCTTCCCTCTCTCTTTCCTCCTCCCCATGGTCAGTTTTACCTATCATAAGCGTGATTGCATGGGAGTAAATACCATTGAACCCTATAAGCATGGAAATGATCAAACCTGCCCACCCCCTTCCTTTGCCTCCCTCCAATCTGCTCCTTCCCCTTCCCCCTCCCCATGGTCAGTTTTACCTATCCTAAGCATTATTGCACGGGAGCAAATCCCACTGAACTCAATAAGCATGCAAATGATCAATCCATTCTCAGCAAACTTGCACAGGATCCCATTTCTTACCTCCCGGATTAAAAAGCAGAGAAATTTACTAATAGGCAAAAAACCTTGCTGTTTAAGGACGTACCTATAGCCCACAGATATTTCTATCAAACTTTTAAAAGCAGGGAAATTGAGCAGCTATATATTGAATGCACCAGGGGAGCAGGAGACCTGACCTCCTCTCTGAGATGATGTTGTTGTTGTTATGTGCCTTGAAGTCGATTACGACTTATGGCAACCCTATGAATCAGCAACCTCCAAGAGCATCTGTCATGAACCACCCTGCTCAGATCTTGTAAGTTCAGGTCTGTGGCTTTCTTTATGGAATCAATCAATCTCTTGTTTGGCCTTCCTCTTTTTCTACTCCCGTCTGTTTTTCCCCAGCATTATTGTCTTTTCTAGTGAATCATGTCTTCTCATGACGTGTCCAAAGTATGATAACCTCAGTTTCATCATTTTAGCTTCTAGTGACAGTTCTGGTTTAATTTGTTCTAACACCCAATTATTTTTCGCAGTCCATGGTATGCGCAAAGCTCTCCTCCAGCACCACATTTCAAATGAGTTGATTTTTCTCTTATCCGCCTTTTTCACTGTCCAACTTTCACATCCCTACATAGAGATTGGGAATACCATGGTCTGAATGATCCTGAGTTTGGTGTTCAGTGATACATCTTTGCATTTGAGGACCTTTTCTAGTTCTCTCACAGCTGCCCTCCCCAGTCCTAGCCTTCTTCTGATTTCTTGACTATTGTCTCCATTTTGGTTAATGACTGTGCCGAGGTATTGATAATCCTTGACAAGTTCAGTGTCCTCATTGTCAACTGTAAAGTTACACAAATCTTCTGTTGTCATTACTTTAGTCTTCTTGACGTTCAGCTGCAGTCCTGCTTTTGTACTTTCCTCTTTAACTTTCATCAACATTCATTTCAAATCATTACTGGTTTCTGCTAAGAGTATGGTATCATCTGCATATCTTAAATTATTGATGTTTCTCCCTCCAATTTTCACACCTCCCTCATCTTGGTCCAATCCCGCTTTCCGTATGATATGTTCTACGTACAGATTAAACAAATAGGGTGATAAAATACAACCCTGTCTCAACACCCTTTCCGATGGGGAACCAATCGGTTTCTCCATATTCTGTCCTTTCAGTAGCCTCTTGTCCAGAGTATAGGTTGTGCATCAGGACAATCAGATGCTGTGGCACCCCCAATTCTTTTAAAGCATTCCATAGTTTTTCATGATCCACACAGTCAAAGGCTTTGCTGTAATCTATAAAGCACAGGGTGATTTTCTTCTGAAATTGCTTGCTCCGTTCCATTATCCAACGTATGTTTGCGATAAGATCTCTGGTGCCTCTTCTCTTTCTAAATCCAGCTTGGGTGTCTGGCATTTCTCGCTCCATATATGGTAAGAGCCTTTGTTGTAGAATCTTGAGCATTACTTTACTTGCATGGGATATTAAGGCAATAGTTCGGTAATTACTGCATTCTCTGGGATCCCCTTTCTTTGGAAGTGGGATGTATATTGAATGCTTCCAGTCTGTGGGCCATTGTTTAGTTTTCCATATTTCTTGACAGATTTTTGTCAAAATTTGGACAGATTCAGTCTCAATAGCTTGTAGCAACTCTATTAGTATGCCGTCTATTCCTGGTGATTTGTTTCTTCCAAGAATTTTAAGAGCAGCTTTCAACTCACATTCTAAAATTTCTGGTTCTTCATCTTATGGTTCCTCTGTGAATGAATCTGTCATCCTGTCATCTCTTTTATAGAGTTCGTCAGTGTATTGCTTCCATTTCTCATTTCTTGCATAAAATATTTTGTAGTTGCCTGATTGAAAGTGTCCCATTCCAGTCCATTTTAATTCACTCACGCCAAGTACTGTAATGCTGATACGCTCCATTTCTTGCTTGACAATTTCTAACTTTCCCTGGTTCATGCTTCTCACATTCCATGTTCCTACTGTGTGCGTTGTACAACTCCGGACTCTCCGTTTGCATCTGTGTGCATCAGCCTCTGGGCTTCCTTTCGGCTTTGACCCAGCTGCGTCATTAGTCACAGCGCTACTCATACTTGTCCTTTGTTCTTCCCCAGTAGCTCAGTGAGTGCCTTCTGACCTGGGGGTGTCATCTTCCAGCACTATCTCATGTTGCATTTTGGATACTCTGTCCATAGGGTTTTCATGGTAAGAGGTATTCAGAGGTGGTTTACTATTGCCTTCCTCTGAGTTTGGATGCATCTTAGTCTGGTGTCTCAGCTTTGACCATTCTGCCATGGGTTCCCCTGCTAGGAGTCTAGCCTCTTGGTCTAGACTCCTGACGGCATTGTTCTCAGCTTCTTCAACACCCTCAACCCCCCTTATCACGTTAAGGTGTGCATCCTAAAGGGGCAGTGAGATGTTGTACTGCCCTACAAATTTATCAAAATGCAAACACAATTTGGGTTAGTCTTTCACAGTCCAATCCACTTCCTGTGTAGCTTGGAAGAATTTGGTAACGTGCCTCTGAGCATATGGTGAGTGGTGGCAACACCTGCAATCAGCCCAAATAATAGAAAGAAGATGTGTGCTGTGCTGATCTTGTTTTAGCAGGGAGGAAGCAACATTATTAAGACAGTTGATACAGTTCAGATGGTCACTTTAAATATGTCTGATTTACTTTGCAATGTTAGTGAAGTTCCTATAGGAAATCATTCTCTTTTGCTTCTGTTTCTGTGAATATGTGAAGTACAGCAACACTTTGCAACACTAAAAAAAAGCTCCAAAAACAATTGTGGAATAATGGCATTGACTCTCCTGCAGAATAGTTTCCAGTGGACATGAGGAGTGTCTCAGTTTGCACAAGAGAAAACAGTGGGAGGTGAAATATATTCTAGCAAAATTCTAGGTGTGTTCTATGTTTTTAATTGACCGTGCCCACCTTGCCTTAAATGAAGTGGTTGAAACATAGCAGGCTGAAAACATGCATCCTCTTTTTTCCAACAGCTAGAGTCATTCCTGAAGTAGCAACATATTGGAATCAGTCTGATTTTACATTAAACTGCAGTTTCAGATTCAACTGTTAATGCACCCAAAATAGAAATAGAACATAACCTCCAATTTGAAACACAAAAGGCTGTCTTCACCATCATATGACATTGACCAATAAAAAGGCTTTGAAATTAATAAAAAATTTACACAGATTTCTAGGATGAATAATGAAGGAAATAAAATTTTCTAGATTAGATTCTCTGTAGAAACATTAGTAACACAGGAAAGAAGCAAAGTAAGAACACCACCAACAAACATACAAAAATATAATTCTTCATCTTTGGAGATGGTAAGTGTTGCCACCACTCACCGTATGCTCAGAGGCACATGTTCTTCCAAGCTACACAGGAAGTGGATTGGACTGTGACAAATGAACACAAATTGTGTTTGCATTTTGACAAATTTGTAGGGCAGTACAATATCTCATAGAGGGGGTCAGGTCTCCTGCTCCCCTGGTGCATTCACGACAGCTGCCCAATTTCCCTGCTTTTTAAAGTTTGATAGAAATATGTGTGGGCTATAGGTACGTTCTTAAATTGCAAGGTTTTTTGCCTATTAGTGAATATTACATAAAATGCATATACTAGTGACTATAAAATACAAAAATGCATTATGTTATGTAAAATTGCTTGTAAAGATGTGTGTATTAGGCTAAATTGCATATAAAGTGGGTATTTTTTTGAGAAATGCCTACTTAAATAGTGATAATTTTATGAAAACTTATTTTGATTCACAAACTTTTTTAGAAATACAGTGAAATTAAGATTGGAAAATAATAAACTGAGAGAAACCAAAACGGACCAATATCAAAGATTAGCTCATAGTGAGAACTAATAGAAGTCTGTTTGGAAACTTGCTTCACTAATACGCAGAACAGTTATCCTAGATTTATAGAAATGTTATGAACGCTGTTATGAAATGCCATGCGATCACATTTTAAGATTAAAAAAAAATCCATGCAAACATGTAAGAGCCAGAAACAGTGGTAATGCAAGGGCCCTCCAACACTGGTGTTACCTGGAAGATGCTGGGGTGGGCACCAGCAAAGTGAGGGCCATGCTGGTAGACTAGGATTGGTGGCAGTGGCTCCGCCAGTGCAGCCCCAAGTTCTGCAGTCCCCTGCTCAGGTATGCAGCACTGATCCTTGTGTTGGGAGGGTGGCCCCACCCCATCACAAACTCTTCTACTGGTTAGAAAGATAAAGTTTTTGCAAGATAAAAATTGGGTACCCATAGTGAAGTACAGAGCTTCATGATTCACAGCTCTCTACTGCTCCTTGGGATTTTTTTCAGTTGGCCAAAACAGTGTTATATCTGAGCAAGCTTGAGTACCTTCTCCACCAGTGGCATCTTAAAGGGGAGGGGCCATAGCTCAGTTGTAGAGCATCTGATTTGCATGCAGAATGTCCCTGACATCTCCATGTAGTGCTGTGAGAGACCTCTGTCTGGAAACCAGGAGAGCCATAATACTGAGCTAGATGGACTGTCTCTGTATGGCAGCTTCCTATGTTCCTATATGCGAAAGTTTGTTATAACGTGACAGTCCGTGGACAGAGGATGCAACCACATTATAGGACTTCTACATTATACTGAAAACTGCACTGAAATGTTAAAGCAGTGCGTATTGGTTCCCAGAGAGGCAAAAAGGGAAAGGAAGCGAAGGCTGAAGGAAGAAATATGGAGGGTAAGAGAGAGGGGAAAACAAGTTAACAAAAATTAAAATGAAGCTCCACAGACAGTAACGAAAGAGTTTGGAGAAGGTTTGAGAGATTTGAGTCCTTTAGGAAAAAATTGGCAAGAAAGAAAAGGTGGGAGGAAGGGGGACGTCAGGAAAGAGATTTTTAAAAAGAACACTGAGAGGAAAAAAGACTCAGAAACACCCAGGGTAAGCAAACGGAGGACTCGCAAGGGACAAGGAACACAGAAGATGAGGAGACAAGGTACAACAAACAGAAAAATAGGATATACAGTATTTTACTCTGGGAACATGATGAAACCCACAGTATATCTGAATTCTCAGTACAGTGAGATGTGTTATAGCAAACTTCCACTGCATTTAAATAGAACATTTTGGAGGATTCCCCTTCTTCTGGGCCTAGCAACAGAGGACCAGAAAGGGTTGCTATTGACTCTTGAAAGTGCTTGCCATAACCTGGACTTCCGGGAAGGGTGACTTAGCCTGTGCCTGCTCTTGAGACGGGCTCCTGCCTCAAAAGAAGCTTATTCAGATATATCAGTCAGATTTTTTCTTTTTTTGACTGATTAAACTTCTCCCGGGTAGGGAGAAACGAAGAGATTAACCTCAAAGCCTATTTTTGTTGGGACGACCAGATCTCATTAATTTATGGGACGAGGTCCAGCCGACGAAGGTGGGACGGATTTTTAACAACAAGCTCTATCTGGAAAAGCGAACGTTCATCTTATCTTCTAAGAGAGAACGCACTAACAGGCAAGCACCCTTCTTTCTATATTTTTCTTTTACTTGACTTAAATTGTTGCTGTTTAAAAGAGATTTGCCAGATTGATCGGTTTTTGACATCTCACTGGGGAGCCATAACTTCTCTCTGCTACTCACTAATTAATAGCTTATCTCTGTTTTTGTTGCAAAAAGCTGTCCTGGATTTGCATTCTAAAGATATACACAGAAGAGGGATTTCTATTCCAGATTTTTATTTTGAAGAATATTATATTGTCTGAGACTACTCTCTTTTTGGTCTATTTTATTTTGACGAATCTGTTTTCTGACGACCGCCATTAATTGTTTCGATCCTGGGAACTGCATTTTGTTTACTTAAACATGGAGAGATAAGGCTGTCTGCTCTGTTTATACTGTGATGTCACCAAGTTTGGAGTATTAACCCAATTGTTGCTGAAATAAGAAGTGGTTTTCCTATATTTTTCTTTTAAAATGGCAATTAAGAAAGTGGCTGAGAAGCTGGAAATAACTATGTTTCAGAAAATAATGGATGAGATTGAGATAACGAAACAAAACCTGCGACAGGGTTGTAAGGAGCTGAAAATTGAATTGAGTAAAATGAAGCAGGAGATTAAAGATATAGGGGTCCCTGTGAGAGAGGTGACCCTGGAAGGGGTCCCTGTGAGAGAGGAGACCCCGGAGATTGGAACAAACGTGGAACAGGAAAAAGATTTGGAGTCTATGGACTTTAGAAACAAAATTTATTGTTTGGAGACACAGGAGATTAAAGACATAGGGGTCCTTGTGAGAGAGGAGACCCTGGAGACTGGAACAGGGGTCCCTGTGAGAGAGGAGACCCTGGAGACTGGAACAGGGGTCCCTGTGAGAGAGGAGATCCCGGAGATTGGAACAAACGTGGAACAGGAACAAGATTTGGAGTCTATGGACTTTAGAAATAAAATCTATTGTTTGGAACTCAATGTTATCTCTGAAGAAATTAATGAAGATTCTAGAGATAAAGTTATCAATGGCATGGATAATCTTCTGGACTGGAATGATGTGATGGAGCCCAATATAGAGAAAATCTATGGAATTAACTGCAGCCATGTGACAATGGAAAAACTTTCAAGAGATGACCCAGTGTATTTTGAAAAAAAGAACAGAGATATGATTTTACAGCAGTATTTCAGCAACCTATTCAGAATGGATGGCAAGAAAATATTTGGGATAGAGGTAATTCCCATCAGACTCTTACTATATGACTATGGCTTTGACAGCAAGATTATTATGGAATACTGATAATGGAAGATTGGATACTGAAATTACTGGACTTAACAAGACTACTGAAGATGGAAGATGGAAAATGGAACTAATAGGGATAATAGAACAATGGCTACTGAAATTACTGAACCTAACAGATTCTGATGTGATGGATTAATTGAAATGTTTATTTTGACTATGGTTATGACAACAAGATTATCATAATTAGTAATGAGATGGATTAATCGATATGCTTATCTGGAAAAAAAAAATTGATAGATATATTTCTTAAAGAATTGAAACCTCTCTTTGACTTTTTGTGGAAAGAATAAAGTAATGTTTATGAGATTTGATGATTAAGTAAGATAACTATTGGAGGAAAGTGATTTTATAATATGACTTAAGAGACAGGATTGTTATATATTATAGACTTATAACTGATTTGATCTTTGACAAATGGGAAGTCAATATTTTACTCTTTATTTTTTATTTTTGTTTTTTTTTCTTTTTTTCTTTTTGTTTAACTATTTTTGATTTTGTTTTTTGTCTTTGAATGTTTTATGATTTTGTCTTGTATGTTTTATGAAAACCTGAATAAAAATTATTGAAAAAAAAAAAGAAAGTGCTTGCCATAACCTAAGAAGGCTTGCCATATGTTGTTAGATCTATATCTTGATAGTAGGCTTTGGCTCATCGACTTTTTCTGGTAAGAAAATATCAGAGAACAAAAACATCCAGGTGCTAGTCTCTGGCACCCTTGTCTTCATTGGATTTCCCCCCTCACCCCAGATGAGAACAGTTGTTGAAATCCAGGAATGGAATAAGAGTAGGAGGCAGAAGTAAAAACAAAGTTTGCAGAATTTAGTGTGTCCAATACCACCAACACCATGTCAGTTTCAACACAGAATTTGAAACCTGTTCTCTAATTGCAGTTGCACACAGCCTGATGCTCTACTCTTTGTAGTACCTTTTTACTTTTGCTTCCAGCTCTTGCCTTGCACATTAATTCATTGTAATGAAGCCCACCGTGAACTTGAAGAACTGGCACTGTTACACCATTCTTATATGCATATGTTCTCTTCTGAGTTTCTGGTTCTCTGGCAACTCTGAATGGAAAAGTTTTTCTGAGAACTAATTTTAGCTGCACTGCTGATTTTTCCACAGGAGGGCATGGTTTGGTTTTGCAGTGCCTGAGAAACAGTAAAACCAGAATGATCAGGGCTGTTGATACGGGAATCCAAAAAAACTGAATTCCTCAAACATCCCTAGCTTTTTGTATTAATTCTCAAGTACTGTAAGACTCAAATGGGATGGAGATTATAGTAAGAGTTCTGAGTGTGGTTGCACTCTTCTTTCATCCCTGTGGCAGAACCATTATCTTTAATGGCAACCTTTAATGGAATGGAACTAAAATGGGTAAGGTTATATGGTCTAGCAGATCACTTCCGTGCCCTCTGTTTGAGTGTTTCTACTTTTGATAATAGGAAATGGATTCAGTTTGCATTTAAAAGCAAACCTACATAATTCACCATTTCCGAAACAATATGCAAACCAAAACACAGCTATCCTTCAAAATTCTCACTACTTCGAATTTTGCAGTGCAGGTTGCAGCCAAGAAATGTGTCGAAAAATGCATACACTGGGGTAAAATGTACACAGAAATGCATGTGTTGGTGGAAATAATATATAGAAATGCATTATATCAAGGGAAGCTGCTTTACAAAAATGTGTATATTAGGCAAAATTGCACACAAAATTGTGTAAATTAGGAGAAGTTTGCACTAAAAAGCTGGGGACTTTTTATGAGGACTTAAAAATAAAATTGCAAGCTGGCATGGTAATGTGAACTGAACTTAACACTGGAAAAATGAGAAACTGAGAGAAATTGACAGATTCACCCATCCCTGTTTGAGAATGATTTATTTACACAACTACAGGACTCAATGTTGTGATATTTCTAAGTATTTGAAAGGCTAGTTGGTTCAACTATGGTCAGTCCTTTAATCCTAAATCTCTAGGAATTTCCCAAACAGAATATTGTAATTACAGTGTAGAGCAGGACAGGCTGCTGATAGCAAATTCACAAAAGGGTTTCTGTTTTACTGGGGCATGCTTGATTGGTAGGCCTTTCTCCTGATATATATTGTCTTTGGGTTCCTTAATTGATCCTCAACTGGTGAATCTACCAGCCATCTGACTGAAATCAATAAAATCCACATATAGGCTATGTGTCCAAGGCAAGACCTTTGGCAGTGTCTTCATAAATATAGGATTCCTAAATGTCACAGAGCTTCTCATCTCACTTGGGAGCAGAAACCAAGGGTAGTAATGCAACAGCTTGGTGACTCCAGCCACCTCCTTCCTTCATTACTATGAATCTTGCAGGAGATATTGGAGGGTATGGAAACCTAAGCTGATTCTCACTGGATACTGTAGGTGGTTTAACTGTTTTGTGGGGTGTATTGGTGACTTAAGCGGCAGTCTGTTTTGGGGGTTTTCTCCAACCCTCTGGAGCAGAACCGGGGATGGTACAGGGCACCTGTGGGGGGACGAAGGGGAAATTCCATTGTGCTAGCACTAATCCTTGCACTAGTACAAGTATTTTGTTGAATACTGCCCAGTGTTTCAGTTTTAATTTATAGTTTTAGCAGGTTTGGAATTTTTGTTTTTTAAAAATGCTTCTAATATAGTTTTAGTTTCTCACGGGAGTAGAATAACAACCCTATGCAAATTGGCTCTCTGATTCTTTGCCGTCTCCAGATCCGAGCTGCTAACTCTGCAGTTGCTCCCATTCATTATTATTATTATTTATTACATTTATATACCGCCCCATAGCTGAAGCTCATTAGAGACATGATTGTCATGCAGGAAGTGGATACAGCACTCCCTCATTGGCAGCCAGCAGAAATCACAGAACATCATCCCATGTGCTAAAAAGCATAGTGCATAGACAGTAAGAAGGACAGCCTGGAAAGTGATGAGAAGATGGAAGAGTAAGGAAATAAGTTCAGGAACCCTTGTCAGGTTCAGGGTGCTAACAGCTCTTTTCTTATTAAGGAAAGGGACAAATGCCTTTTCCTTCTTCAGATGGACAGGAATTGTGGGAGGTCAAGTTTTTCTCAGATTCAGGTGGGCAGCATAAGAGTACAATGGCTATTCTCTGCCTTTAAAGCATCAATCTGAGGTCACAGTAGCCAGTCACTCTCTTTCAGGTGAACAATATCAGCATGCAGTCGCAACAGTCAGTCTGCCTTTCACCAAAGCAGGCAACAGCAGGTGTGTGTTATCTCTTTCTCATTAGCATATTGTGGGGAAGTCTCTCATAATATTAGAACCCAGGGCCATCGAATGAGTTAAGTGTTGGAAGACTGAGGACAGACAAAAGAAAGTACTTTTCCACGTCAAGTGCAGAGTTAAAGTATGGAATTTGCTACCACAAGATGTAGGCATTTGGATGGCTTCAAAAGAGGATTAGACAAATGCAGAGAGGATAAGGCTATCATATAATTTTTATTTTATAAGCCATAGGTTATTACAAAAAGGTTAAAACTGAGCTAAGTTAAGCTAAATCAAACCATCACCTTTACAATTGGTAGAGGAACAATTTTAGGAACTTTCCCCTGCGCTTCGTGGCTACAATAGCACACAAAGGCACTCGCTTGGTAACATATTGTTGCGTTTATTATTTATTTATTTATTTATTTATAATATTTATACCTCGCCCTACTTCCGTAGAACTCAGGGTGGCTTACAATTAAGAACCATAAACAATTAAAACAGTAATCATACAGATTAAGATATTTAAAATGATTAAAAATCAAGAAAAAAAAATATTTATCAATTTCAATTAAAAGCTCGTCTAAATAAAACAGTCTTCACCTGGGCACGAAAAGACAAAAGCGAAGGGGCCAATCGAACCTCACTGGGGAGGGAGTTCCACAATCTGGGGGCAGCCAGCGAAAAAGCTCTATTCTGTGTTTTCACAAGAAGAACTTGCGGAAAAGATGGAATAGTGAGTAAGGTCTCACCAGATGATCTTAGAGTCCGGATAGGTTCATAGAGGGAGACACGATCTAACAGATAACCTGGACCTAAGCCGTATAAGGCTTTATAGGTCAAAACCAGCACTTTGAATTGTGCCTGGAAACAAATTGGCAGCCAGTGGAGCTGGTATAACAGAGGAGTTGTATGTTCTCGGGGCCCAGCTCCAGTTAACATTCTGGCAGCAGCTCTTTGTACCAATTTAAGTTTCCGAGCAGTCTTCAAGGGCAGCCCCACGTAGAGCGCATTACAGTAATCTAATCGGGATGTAACTAAGGCATGTGTCACCGTAGTCAAGTCTGGCACGTCAAGGAACGGGCGCAACTGGCAAACTAATCTCAGTTGAGCAAAAGCACTCCCGGCCACAACAGAGACCTGGGCCTCCAGGCTCAAAGCCGAGTCCAGGAGTACTCCCAGACTGCGAACCTGTGATTTCAGGGGGAGTGTTACCCCATCCAGCAAAAGTTGAATCCCTATTCCCTGATCCGTCTTACGACTGATAAGGAGCACCTCTGTCTTGTCGGGATTTAGTTTCAGCTTGGTCTTCCCCATCCAGTCCATCACTGATACCAGGCATCGGCTTAGAACCTGGACAGCTTCCTTGGTATCATTAGGTGGAAAGGAGAAATAGAGCTGGGTGTCATCCGCATATTGGTGGCACCGAACCCCAAAACTCCAGATAACCTCTCCCAACGGTTTCATATAGATATTAAATAACATGGGGGACAGAACTGAACCCTGGGGGACCCCATAGGTCAAAGGCCAAGGGGTCGAGCAGGCATCCCCCATAACCACCCTCTGGGTCCGTCCCTCTAGGAAGGATCGAAGCCATTGTAACACCGTGCCTCCAAGTCCCATCCCAGATAGGCGACCCAGCAGGATACCATGGTCGATGGTATCGAAAGCAGCTGAGAGATCCAGTAAAACTAACAGGGACACACTCCCCCTGTCCAGTTCCCTGCGGAGGTCATCTACCAAGGCGACCAAAGCCGAGTGGTGAGATTCCTGGAGTCCCTGTGCTCATCCAGGGTTTGGTTTCCTTTGGGAAGAAGGTCAGCGGAGACTGCAGTGTCTTTATGAAATATGGTTTGTTTATTTACATACATTCCAACCTGAGCTTAGGATGGAGGGGGTTCAAGGCATCAACAGCTTTTCCATCTGGGTTGCACGAGGCATCCTAAATGCCATGGTACAGAGAGCCAGTCTCTCTGCCTACCTCTAGTTACCAGCCTTTCTGTAGACACAAGTAAAAACTCAAACCTCTCCTAGGCTCCAGGAGGGGGGGGAAGGCTCTCCTGAAGAGTTTCAATGACAAAAGGATCTTCCTGGCTCATCCATCAGTTGCTGGGCATGTAATAGGCCCATTAACTACCTGGCCGCTCTATTAGCTTAACAAAGGAGACTCATCTGACCAGCAGAGCGAGTTCCTCATTCCAAGGCACAGGATTCCAAATCAGAGGCTGGAAGGGGTCCCACGGGGATCATCCATTCTAACCCCCATGCTCATAACAATATGGATCATTATCAGATAGCAGAATTAATATTTGCTTGGATAAAGATCTGCTGGACATTGTTTTTAACAGAGGAACAATAAGTTCCTTTCTTGGAGATGAATGCAACTCCCAAACCAGCATATAATGAACCACATTCTCTATTTATAGGGCTCCACAAATACAAAAATGTGGAGGTATTGGTAGCTTAGTCTTATCCATGGAAGATAGGCTATCAGTAGCTACTAGCCAGAAAAGCTGTGTTCTCCCTCCACTGTTGGAGGCAGCATGCCTCTGAATACCAGTTACTGGGGAGCATAAGTTGCACTCATATCCGGCTTGCAGGCTTCCCATAGGCATCTGGTTGGCCACAGGATGATGGGCTAGACTGGCCCTTGGCCTGATCCAGCAGGGTTCTTCTTATGTTCTTAACATTCTGTTACTGAAGTGGGCAGCAGCAGTGGGTGGGCACAGTGGCCATCAGTGCCATTCTCACTGAAATGGACAGAAGTGTGTGAGCGCAGAGAAGGAGCAGGGAAAGAAAACTGGCAGGCACTATAGGTATTACAAGGCTCCTATTGGCAATCAGTGCTGCAAGGGGGGCTGGAGATCATGGAGGCAGGCACAGGTCCAGATATAACAAGGTGAAAGTTTGTAGCATCTGCTAGAGCTGGCACAAACTTGCAGAATTCAGGAGGCAAGTGTATACCAGGCACAGGCATGGCGGCTTTCTGCATTTGGCAGTACATGCACTACTGGGGTGGGGGGCAGGGGGAGATTAGGGAAGAGAAGCCAGATGGCAGCAGTGGAGCTGCAGCAGTGGGCAAAGGACAGGCATTATCTGCTACCCCAGTTACAGCCGGGTTTCATCTTACAGCCTATGCCTCAATGCGAGAGCAGATTAGGAGAAAGAAACTAGATGGTGGTTGGTGGGCACAGGAGTAGTTTTGGTGTAAGAGAGGACAAGACATAAGAAGACTGGCAGCACTTGGGCAGGAGATGTTAGGGTCAGAGAGAGAAAGAGAGGATGGGTGGGCAAGAGTAGAAATACTCTTCCTGGACTTGACAAAGTGCTACTCGCATCAAGGCACAGGGCAGCTGGGGGAATCCCAGCCATGGATGGCTGACTGTTAAGAACTCCAGCTGCTAGGGAAGACAAAGAAAATGGTTAGGAAGAACAAGTTATAGTAGAAGAATACAGACAGACTGAGAGAAGATGAAAATGAAAATTTAAAAATTGCAATAAAATCATAAGTACTAGGCAAGTAAATAAATGTATTCTGGTGACTTTTGACTGAATGGGGGTGTATAAGGAGGAGCGAAATAGTACGAGCTATTTTGTTTTTATTTTTTATTTTACCTTTTTTTTACCTTTACCTGTCACTGCAGCAGTCCTTCTGGCAATCAGCAACTAGCCACTACCGCTCCCTTTTTTCCTTCTCTTTTATGCCTGTGTGGAGATCAAAGGCTTCTGCTTTCAAGTTTAAACTTTCCACGGTTTCCTGTGACATTGCAATTTAAGGAACTGTGGCTTATTTTAAACTAAGGTTTGAGAACAAGCCAAGATCTTTAAGTATAGTTTGAGCCTAATGTGCTCTCATTAATCATTTTTTAAACAAACCACAGTTCTCCAAATTTTGGCGCCATGGGGAACTGTGGTTAGTTTAAAACTGAAAGCTGCTCCTTGCAAGTGTTACGTAGGAGAAGGGGGGAAGCCTTTGGACATGAGATTTAACCATAGCTCATTAGTGTAGCAGGAAACCATGGTTTTCTGACCGTTCTTATCTGAAGTGAGCCATTCTGTAAAAATGTGTTACTATGTTTAATTAAGCCATTTCCTACACTTATCAGAATATTTCTCTTTGTGCTTGGATTGTGGTTGCTGTTGTTTTCTGCGTGTCAACATATGCATTAGCCATATAGAAAGTCAAATGCAATCAAATTGCTTCACTGAGCTTGTTAATGTACCTATACTACAATGGTTTCCAGTTCTATTTATATCAGCAGGAGAGGTGACTAAAGCCACATTGTCAAGCCCAAACTAGCATCTTCATCATCATTAGTAATATAATGTAAGGTCATTGGAGGCTTGAAAATGCATACTGTTAATAAATCCAGCGCCTGAATTTCATTTATTGACACACCGATGTTTGCCTAAGAGGATAGATATTTATATACGAACTGTGAACTATTCATCTCTTCTAGACCTAGCATCCTGGCTTTGACACAAGCTTTTTTTCTAGAAAGGGGAAAATCATCTGTTCACCTTTTACATAAAGGATTTCTTTCAATTTACCACCTTGGTTACCTTTAAGTTCCCTTTTTCCACCTTGATCTGTTTGCACATCAGTGGAAAGTGTTTTTTTTTTAATAGAAGCTCCCATACATCAGTCTTGCAGAAATCATTTTGAGTGCTTTAGAGGTCAGCTCAGAGGTCAAAGTATAAAACGCTCTCCACAGAGGGAATAGTGGAAAGGAATTAAGGGGGCATAAATATAAATGCTTTTCGGGAGAAAAGCAGTGCTCCTTTAATGGGTTTCTAAGTACCTGTTGGGGTGAGAATTTCTCTAGCTGGTATGAGAGGTGCAAGAGTCACAGTTTTCAAGTAACCTCACCCTGCTCTTTCCTTGCTTTCTAGAGGAAGAACGTGAACTGCACATCAGTACAATTCCAGGTTCATCTCTTTTCTCTTTCTGTCCCTTTCTCTCCTTTTTTTGCCCATCAGGACATACCACAGGTAGATATGAATTTGGTATTGTCCCAATTTCTGCATTACTTCCTCCAGAGATGAGAGGGAGGGCAGGGCAAGGTTGCATACAAGTCCAACATAGTGCACCTCTGAACAAGTGACTGCACACAATTGTTTGCTGTGGGTACCCCAGATTAGGCTTTCTTCCTGTGGCAAAGATGTAAAATCTGGTCAACAGACACGGATCCTTAAATTTAGGAAAAAAATATTTATTATTAAATAGAAATACATTACAACTCATTATAGTGGGGAAGACTGTGACCAAGTGACTTGTGTGCTTGCTTGGACTGCCGTCCAGGTGCTAACTACAATGATTACTGCAGTGGTTCCCAACCTTTATGAGTATGGGACCCCTTTTGTAAGCTCAAAAAATTTTGTGACCCCGCCATGCTAATTGTAATTTTAGCATCTGTTAATTGAAAAAATTGTGTGTGGCAAAATCATATCTCCAAATATCCCTTTACATTAAAAGCTCCCTGCAGACAGGGAGGTGTTGCTTTCTTTTCTTAATGCAAAGGTCCAATCAAATTGGGATCCCCCCCTGACAGTCTGAAGATGTACAGTCCTATATCCCAACACCAGTGGGTTACAGTGTTGGACTAAGATCCAGGTTCAAATCCCCACCCAGCCATGAAGCCCACTGGGCCAGACACAGTCTCTCAACCTGACCTATCCCACAGGGTTGATGTAAGGATAAAGTGGAAAGAGGGGGACCATGTGCACCACCTTGAGCAACTTGGAGGAAAGGTGGGATGTAAATGCAATAATAAATAAATAAATAAATACATTTCTCCTGCAATACCAGGATCCCAGCCTCAGCCAACCTGCTGAGCTTTTCTTTTCTTTTCTTAATAATAATCAAGAAGCAGCAATGGGTTGGTGATGGGGATGCTAGATTGCGCACTGCAGACAACAAGGTGCACAGATTGAGGAGGGGGTTAGAACATTTAGCCCTTGAGACGATCATCAGAACTGATGACTTGGTTAGCGTGCACTTGGGGCATGAAAGCAGGGCAGAAGACAGATCAGCACACACACACACACACCTGCCCCTCCTGCAAGCATCTGCAGGCGTGCATGCATTCAGGCGCATGGGAGAGGGGAAGCCCTCAACTGCTGCAGTGTCTTGGGGAGAGAGATTGGGGGGGGCGGAGTGTAGGTGGAAGAAAGGAGGGATGCTGGGACACACACACAGCCTCAGAAATGGGGGTGAGCGTCCTGCGGTTCCTCACCACTTGTTGGCTCTGTCTGGGCTGAAGGCAAGATCTGGGCAGCCTTGCAAGTAAGAATAATTTTTAAAAGGAGGTGGCAGCGAAGCAGGGGCCAAGAAAGGCAGGCAGTGGCTGCAGGAAGGAAGGGGGAAAGCAGCCTTTCCTTCCTACCTTTCTTCTTTTTGCTTCAAGATAAGCCCTCTCTTTCTGAGCAAGGGCTTTGTCAGCAGTAGCAGGGCAAGGAGATGGGAGTCGGCAATAGTATCCCCTTTTCTTCTTGGTAGCTCTGCCCTCAGCCTCCTTCGGCATCTGCCACATGTTTTATAGGCAGACACCTGCCATTGGCGAGCCTGAAAGACACTCGGCAGCTTCAGCAAAAGTCCTCCCCTCTTGTATGGAGTAAGGGGGAGGTGTCATCTGCAGCAGCAATGGGTAGCATACAGCGTCCAGGGAGGGAAGACTTTTAATAAATAAATAAATAAATAATGCATGTCTTTACTGTTCATGACCCCCCCATTACTTTGTGCCCCCCTTGGGTGTCATGGCCCCCAGGTTGGGAACCACTGGATTACTGCAATGTGTTGGATGTGGGCCTGCTTTTCAAGACAATTCGGAAACTACAGCTAATGCAGAATTGAGAGACCAGATTACTGACTGGGACTGAACATATTACAGCAATTCCAGCCCAACTATAGTGGCTACCAATAGTTTCTGGGCTCAGTTTGAAGTGCTGGTCTTGCTATGGGGAGGAAAGGCAGGATATAATAACAATAACAACAATCAGAAAGCCCTATATGGCTCAGGGCTGCAGTACCTCAAGGACCGTCTCCCCCCATATGAACCAGCCCAGGCCCTGTGGTCCTCATCAGAGGCATTTCTTTGTGTGTCCCACCCAAGGGAGTTATGGAAGGTGGCACATGAGAATGGGCCTTTTCAGTGGTTGCCCCCCATCTGTGGAATGTTCTGCCCAGGGAGATGTGCCTGGTGCCATCCTTGGCAGTCTTTAGGTGCCAGGCTCTTTCTATTCGCTCAGACCTTCAGTTAATGTTGCCTCCGACATTAGTGCTCATCTTTTAGTGAGGTGAGTAGGACATGGCCCTTGTTAACATATTGCTGGGTGAGTGTTTTACAGATTTTGTGTTGTGATTGTTTCAATTTTTTGTTCTGGTTTTAAATTGTTTTTTATGCATTGTATCTTATTTTGTCAAGCTGCGCTGAGCAATTTTGCTTTTATTGAATAAAGCTAATGATAAATGAAATAAATAAATGACTGTGGGCTAGGCAACTTCAAGCCCCCTGTTTGATAAAGAACCTTCCTTTGGTTCTTTATCTCTAAACTGAACTTAAACCAGACACCCCTTCAAAAGAGAGGACTGACAACCCTTCAAATAGGGGATGGTCCTCTGTAAAGCAGGACACACGGCCACCCAAATAATATAAGTGCTTCCTACTCCCAGCCCCTCTGGAAGCTTACAACTCTGTTATGAGCAACACAGTGTAATGAGGCAAGGTACGGAAAGAATGGGTTTTACTTGTTTCCCATGCATTCTCCTTTTGTGTGTGTGTAAAGAACAGATTCCACACATGCACACACTACAGACACGAGCACTTTATGCACCACAGACATGAGCACCGTTAGGTCTAATGCAGCCCTTAGAAATAAGCCTGTGGTTGCGGACAGGGCTCACAATCCCTGTTCGGTACTGTGCTGTGGCCGCTGTTGAAGTGAAAGAAATGTTAGATGGAGGTGGGGGGAGAGTTGCCTTGCATGCCCTTGAGTTCACCAGCCACCGCTACGGGCGCTGTCAGTGGGTATTTAATTCATAACTATTTTCATGCACCGTTTTTGGCCTCAAAACTATTTGTCTCCACCTGCGCTGGGTTCTGCTCTGTGCTTTAGACCAATTCTGGAGCGGCCAGCCAGATAACAGCAAGAGTGACACAGAAGCAGCTGTGTTTGTTTGATCTTCTCCGTGCCAGGTCTTTGGTCTGGAAGAGCCTTCACAAGCTACTAACAGAGGCACGACTAAGGCAACATAGAGAAGAGCTCAAAAGTTGCAAATAACAAGTATAAATAAAGCCAAGCCAGGAATGAAAAAAGCACAAGGCAACTCTGGTAACGAAAATGTAAACACAAACATACCCTGCGTTGCTATGCAGCCTTCTGAGTTTCCAAAATGTTGTAGGTGCACTGACTTGAATATTGTTTTCCTAGGCTGTGATGGGAGAATATATTAGTCTTCCCCCCCCCCTCTGATGAGAGTGTCTGCTGTTTTTTGCTTGCAGGATTGTGGAGAAGGAGCAAGCAAAATGCAGTAGGACTGGCAACCAATGTAAACAAAGACTTATGAAACTGCTGAAATCCCCAGATGCAAGTAAAGTCCATAGAAATGTCTTTCTGTATCACTTTTAGAAGCACTTTAACTTTGCTCCATGTTGAGCCTATTGATATCTTTTCCTCACTAGTATTGGACTCTTGGTAACAAAAGTGCCGGAAAAGCTTGACTCCCAGTATGTTGTGAGCTGCTTGGGTGAACCTTTTGCATCATGTAGAATTATTTCTTGATAATAATGGAATAATATTCATAGATGGCACTTATGGCAGCAAGACACTTTACATAAAACAAGGAGATGCAGATTTTGCATGTAGGCTTATTTACTCTAAAATTGGCACGAGTAAAGTAATGGAATTTGAAAATAAGACATTAGAGTCTGATCCAAAGGCTGGTGGGAAGAAAAAAATATAGGTTCCTCTATTCTTTAAGTATGCAAGAAAAGCAGGAGGAAATGAATTTTAATAAATGATTAAAGAAATGAATACGATTTAAAACAAGTAACTTACATTGCTTTTTTAAAAAAAACACCATTAAGGTAAGCCTTCTTTGAACAACAACAATAGCTCAGTTTAAAATGAATTCTGAATTGAATTTTAAAAGATAAAACAGACTGCAGTGTGTAATCTCTTAAAACTGAATCATGCCAAGTTTATTTTGCTGTGCCTGAATCTTTGCAGTACTTCTTTCCCGCAATTCGAGAGGTCATGAGACGAACTGAAGGTGCCCCTGAATTGTGAGGAGGGTTGACATTTGCAAGGCATTTGTAGGATGGGCAGGGGTGCACATAGCTGGCTAACTGAACATAGTGACTAAAGGGTCTTTTGAATTCTATGAGGAAGATGAAGGTATAGGAAGGACAGAACCAAAAGAAGACAGTGATTGCCACAAGTTGGGAGTTAATATGCACAAGCTTTTCTCAAGTCTTCTGGTTGACACTGGTGTAGCACATACATATATAAAAATCCTAATAATAATCTTAGTAAAAAATCTCTGCCGCTCCCCCATTGTGGCAATTAGCATCAGTGGAAAAAACTCCCATTTGGTGCCAGTGGAAGTTTTTTTCCCTGCAGCTAATTGCCAAACATGGGTGTGTGTGTAGATTTTTATTGTAATTGTGGCTGGTGAGGGAACATTTAAACCTGTTTTCCCTGTGCACTGTGGTAGCCATGATTATCCTCTCCCCATTTTTGCTGCTTGGTAATTTTTTTAAAAAAGCAGTGGCATAATTGCTAATCATTAGGCCCTAAGCATCTTGCAATTCATGGCTTGCTATAGTTCTTGTAAAGTTAAGCATTTACATAACTGGAAATTCCAATATTTGTTCAGGATGCTCTTCAGCTATTTAGTTCTAGAGATAGTTGAGGACTGTGTTTTTAGTGTATTTTATTTTGGGCTTTTGCTTGCGTGAAGGGTTCCTTAGTCCATATTTGGATGAGATTCCCCTCCCACCATGCATGTTTATCAGTATTCACCAAGTGTAAATAACTATTTTTAATCAGTGTACATAGAGTGACTATACTGTAGAACTAAGATCACCAGTGTCAGCTCTGAGCATATTCTGAAAAATATAAGGTGATGAAATCAGTCTAAAAATCAACTGAAAAGACTTCCAAGCTTAGCTTTGGACACCAAATGGTAGCCCAAGTAAGAACACCATTGGGAATGATCATTGAGCTTCTGTCTCATACAGCAATAAAGGCACTATGGCGAGGTAGCCAACCTGTCACCTGCAGGCACCCAGGCACCCTCACATGCCTTCAGCAATGCCCCCAGCAGGTAGCCCAGAATTTGACCTTTCATTTTTAAAAAAGTAAGTTTCTAGAAAATTATGGAGCAAAGGTGCAGGTACCATTCTAAGTGATTTCTTTGAAATGAGCTAAATTGGCTGCTCCTGTCTGTCAGTGTTATTAGCAAATAAGTGAAGTCAGCTGCCTATAAATGATAAGTGAGTTGTTTCAATACCAGGCAATAGGATTCCCTGGGTTCCTCAAAAGCTGCTGTTTCCCCCTCCCTTTTAGTGCACTTTTCCTGCTTCTTCCTTCTTTCCCCCCTAGTTCTTGGAATCTCTATAGTTTGCCCTTCTTTTTTCTCTAGCAACCAGGACAGGGCCGGCACCAGGCATGACTGGGCCCTTGGGCACCATGTTGCCCTGCGCCCATGGCGCCCACCCACATGTGCCACCTACCTCTCTTGCTGTGGTGAATGCTGGCTGCGCTGTGCACACATGCCTACTTATGGAAGCCTCATCCCCCATTTTGGTTGATGGTAGGCACGCGCATGCAGTGTGGCCAGCATTCACCACAACGGGGGAGGTAGGTGGGGCATGCAGACGGGTGTTGCAGGCCTGCACGGTTGTAGGGGGGTGCTTGGGACCCTCTCTGTGATCTGCGGCAGGGTCAGGAGCCGAAGCTGGCACGGATCATGGAATGGGAGTGCTACCCTCCCACCCTAAGGAGAGGCCCTTCAGGGGCCCTCAGCCAGGGCCCAACCTGGCTGTCCTCTGGTGCTGGCCCTGAACCAGGATGCATCTTTTCTGTGCTGGGTTCACCTGAGATCAAGTGGTCCCTAGAAATTATTTTCTGCAAATACTACTATACAGTAAGCCTGGGTGAATGTTAAAGAATCCCCCTCCCCCCAAAAGGCAAACGTGAAAACTTTGCAAAGAAGCTTAGGTGTGTTATTCTGCTTTGCAGGAACTCAAGACCAGGAACTCATTAAGAATTCACCGTATAATTAACTTATAGTACAACGGTATACATATCTACTCAAAAGGAAGTCTCTTTGTGTTCAGTGGGGCTTACTTCCAGGTAAGTGGGCACAGGATGGCAGCCCAGGCTTTGGATTAGGATTGGCATTGGGGGAAAACAGGGTTCTTGTGCCTTTAACAGCTAAATGGCAGGCAGAAATTCAATTGGTCAAGCCTTTCCTAGTGTGGAATTACAGTTATGGGACTTCACCATGATTACTCTCTTTTGTGTTATGCCACACCCCCACGACAGCCATTTTGTGATTGCTGCCCAAAATTTGAAATGTGCTCTCTGGTTCAAAACGTTTGGTGATCCTTACACTATGGACATAAAACAGGTAGGGCTAGTTACTTAAAGTAAAGGCAAGTGGGTCTCACCGACACCCCCATGTAGAATTCACAACCCTCATGTTTTCAATAGATTTTTGGGGTTTTTTCTTGGCCCCTCTTAACCGCACTTTTTACATGGGGTCTTTGTATGACAGCATTATCAGTACTCAGAAGTCAATTCCTAATGGTTAATGGGCTCTTTCACAAGCAATAACTAAAAAAATAGTCAGAGCAGTATGCTCCAGGATTTCCAGTGATTACAGCACAGTTTCTGTATAAACAAATGGCTTTTCCTTCATTTTTTTTTTTGAAAGCTGAGTTCTTGCATGGAGTGATCAAAATCTTCCCTCAAGGTAAACTGCAAAGGCCTGCAAGTGAGCTTAGTATGAATTTCCGGAAGCAGCTGCTGTAGCTATTAAACCCCTAACTTTAGTCAACCAGTAAGCTTCACCATTGGAACAAGAGAACTGTTAGATAGATGTGCTGACCTTTAGCTGTTCTTCCCATGGCAGGCAGGTGTGGGCTCAATACCTGTTTGTTATGAGTCGTAAGTAAAAGGTTCAGGAAAGCAAAAATCTGAGTCACTGTCTGCTCATCTCCCAACTAAAATAATTTAATTTACCAACCAGTTCAGTTTTCCTTCATTTAATGCAGAAGAAGAAACAACAGAGTCTTCCCCTGAACCCCTGACCTTTTGGATGTGCATCTCCCCTCCCCAGATGATTCATCTGTTTACCTTATGACAATTAAATGTGACTCATATTAAATAACCTTTAAAAGCAAAGGAACATGTGCTAAAAACAGACTTCATCCCACCCAATCCCATGCCAAGGACTGAGGCAACAGTATCAGTGTTGATCAGTTCCTAAACTCCAAAGAACTGGAGGCAGGGTGATAGTGAAAACAATGATATTTTTTGGCAAGGAGGAGCCAGCAGGTGGAGCTGTTTCAGAAAAATCTACTTTTCTGCTATTATGCCCATATTCCTGAGTGCAGTTCCATTAGAAATTCTAAAATCTATTGGAGCGCTGCTCGTTTACGTAGCAGTGGAGCCAAACTCTTCAACCTAAGGCAGTTGAACTCAATGGCATCCTAGCTGACAGCAAAACAACTGCTGGCATGTGAACTATTGCAACACTGGAAGCTGGTCTGAGAAGAAATCTGTTTCATGGATTTTATTTTTACATTTTAATATTGTTGCTCACAAACTATTGTAATGTTGGTTTTAAAGAATTGAAAGAGAATTATACTTTTTTATTTATAAGAGGCTGAAAACATATTCAAGGATGAGTCTTGAATTCCCATGTAGCTTATGTGGGGTCTTCTGAAGGGGGCAAAAAAAGAGCTCAGTTGCATGAGTAACCCCCATGAATGGGTTGGTTTAATCTAGTAGGGTGGAGTTGCTTAGTGGAGACCTAGGAGGAGGAGCTGAAGGTTGTTCTGGTAGGGAGCTGAATAAAATGCTGAACTCTTATCACCTTGTATAAAGTACATGGAATTCATTATATATATATGCTTTAGCAAGGGGATGGATAATCTTTTTTTGTATATCTGGTATTTGTTATAATTGTATTATAATTGTAGGGCTAAGTCTTTCAAGGTGCAAACTGTAAGTTTGCCATGGGGATGGGGGAGAAATTTAATTCAGTTTGCATTTAAAGCCAAATTTATCAAGTTCTCTCTTTCCAAAACAATATGAGAACCGAAATACAGCCATCCTAAAAAAAATTGCACTTATCTGAATTTTGCGACACAATTCTCCAACCAAGCAATATTTACAAAAACGAGCATAATAGGGGGAAATGTGTGCAAAACGTGTTGGTGAAAACATACAAAAATGCATTATATTAGGATAAATTGCTTGCAAAAATGTGTAAGTCAAAATTGCATAGACAAATGTATTTATTAGGAAAAATTGCACTAAAATGCTGAAGAATTTTCATGGGGATTGTTTAAAAAACTCGCAAATTGCTGCAGAAATGTGGAGAACTGAATTAAAGATTTTAAAAATGAGAAACTAAGAGAACCGAAATGACAGATCATTCTGTAGTTTGCCATTAGCTGTGATTGTCCTGTTGCAGTGAGACTAAAGCTCTTTGCAAAGAAGCAACTCTAAAGTATCCAGCACCATTGTGAATTAGACAAACATTTGGACTGGCTTACTGTTCTTTCCAAACAAGAATTTTCAGTTTTTGAACTCAGAGGGATTATTGCATTGTTCGTGTGTTAAACTTTATGCATTGCTGTATTGTTTTGTATAATTAAAGTTTCAACTAAAGAAAGATTGTTCTTCTTAACTATTTGCAAGTTTTATTCCACCTAAGCTCCATAGCACCCACACAGGTAGTTTGTATGAAATACCTCATTTGTATGAAAAAATGAATGACAAACTAGAGATCTCTCTCTCCAGTTGCTTAACTGGCGCTTCTGTCGAAGCCCTAGTTGGATTGTGGAATACGGAGATGACCAGGGCGGTTGACACGATCGCTCCCATGCGCCCTCTCCTATGTAGAGCTCATATAGCTCCATGGTATACCGTGGAGCTGAGAGTGATGAAGCAAGAGAGGAGGAGGCTTGAGTGCAGATGGAGGCGAACTCCTGACGAATGCAATTATGCCTTGGTGAGTGCCTCTTCTAAGCGGTATATAGTAGCGGTGAGGGCAGCACAAAAGAGATATTTTGCTGCCACAATTAAGGCATCTCTCTCCCGCCTGGCGGAGCTTTTTAAAATCGTACGAGGGCTTTTACATTCTGGCCCTCGGGACATTATAGATTCATCTGTAGCCCGCTGTGATGAGTTCGCGAGGCACTTCCAGGATAAGATTGCATGCATTCGCCGGGACTTAGACTCCAATATTATGGCAGTGGGATCTAATGAAGCATCCAGAACACGGTCTTGTCCTTGTTTATTGGATGAGTTTCAGTCTGTGCAGCTTGAGGATGTTGACAAGATCCTTGGACTGGTGCGGGCGACCACATCTGTGCTGGACCCTTGCCCCTCTTGGCTGGTGAAAGCTGGCAGGACCGGAACCGCCGGCTGGGCCAAGGAGATCATAAACGCCTCTTTGAGAGAGGGAGTGGTCCCTGACTGCCTAAAAGAGGCGGTTGTGAGACCACTCCTGAAGAAACCCTCTTTGGACCCAGATAACCTGAACAATTATAGACCTGTGGCGAATGTTCCGTTCCTGGGCAAGGTGCTGGAACGGGTGGTTGCCGGCCAGCTCCAGGGGCTCTTGGATGACACTGATTATCTTGATCCATTTCAATCCGGTTTTAGGCCCGGTTTTGGCACTGAAACAGCCTTGGTCGCCCTGTATGATGACCTTTGTCGGGAGAGGGACAGGGGGAGTGTGACTCTGTTGATTCTCCTTGATCTCTCAGCTGCTTTTGATACCATCAACCATGGTATCCTTCTGGGAAGACTCACGGAGTTGGGAGTTGGGGGTACTGCTTGGCAGTGGCTCCGCTCCTACTTGGTGGGTCGCCACCAGAAGGTAGTGCTTGGGGAACATTGCTCGATGCCCTGGACTCTCCATTGTGGAGTCCCGCAGGGATCGGTACTGTCCCCCATGCTTTTCAACATCTACATGAAGCCACTGGGTGCAATCATCAGGAGTTTTGGGGTGCGTTGTCATCAGTACGCTGATGACACGCAGCTCTATTTCTCCTTTTCATCCTCTTCAGGTGAGGCTGTTAACGTGCTAAACCATTGCCTGGCTGCGATAATGGACTGGATGGGAGCTAACAGACTGAAGCTCAATCCTGACAAGACCGAGACGCTGTTGGTGAGTGCCTTCTCTGCCCAGATGGAGGATGTTCATCCTGTTCTTGATGGGGTTACACTCCCCTTGAAGGAACAGGTGCGTAGCTTGGGAGTTCTTTTTGATCCTTCCTTGTCACTTGAGGCCCAGGTGGCCTCGGTGGCACGGAATGCTTTTTACCATCTTCGATTGGTAGCCCAGCTACGTCCCTATCTGGACAGTGACGACCTCGCCTCAGTTGTTCATGCTCTGGTAACTTCTAGACTGGACTACTGCAATGTGCTCTACGTTGGGCTGCCCTTGAAGACTGTTCGGAAACTACAGCTAGTCCAGAATGCAGCGGCCAGACTGCTGACGCGGACCAGAAGGTCCGCTCATATAACACCTGTTCTGGCCCGTCTGCACTGGCTTCCTATTTGTTTCCGGGCTAGATTCAAAGTGCTGGTTTTGACCTATAAAGCCCTACACGGCATGGGACCGCAATACCTGGTGGAACGCCTCTCCCAATATGAACCTACGCGGACACTGCGCTCAACATCTAAGGCCTTCCTCCGGGTGCCATCCCATCGAGAAGCTCGGAGGGTGGTGACTAGAACCAGGGCCTTTTCTGTGGTGGCCCCCGAACTGTGGAACAGCCTCCCCGATGAGGTGCGCCTGGTGCCGACGCTACTATCTTTTCGGCGCCAGGTGAAAACCTTTTTATACTCCCAGGCATTTTAAAGTGTGTTTTAATAGCATTTTCATTATTATTTTGTATCCTGGATGTTGTTTGGTTTCTTTATTATTTGTTTGTTTTGTTTTTTGATTTATTGTATTTATTGTATTTATACATTGCTTGTTTTTATCTTTTTGTACACCGCCCAGAGAGCCTTCAGGCTTAGGGAGGTATATAAATTAAATTAAATAAATAAAAATAAATAAAATTAAATTAAATGCTTCGCCTTTTCCTTTCTTTGGTAACACAGTTGGAGCATCATGAGCCGAGATGACAGTTGTAAGAACACTCATGATATATGTCTGTGTATTTTGTCTAAAGGTGCCCTTTTGCTTAGCTTAAAATATTTGTTTAAATGTAAACTGTTGTCTAAATTGGCTAAGATGTCACCTCAGGACACATCCTGATGCGGTTGCAGGAGGTTTACTGAAACCCAGGCCTGTTCAGAGCAAGACTTATTTCTATGCCGAAGATTGGGTGTGGACTTGACCGCCTGAATTGGAGTAAAGTTTCAACAATGCTTGATGAAGTATTTGAGGATACAGATGTTAGCATTACAGTTTATACCCTTTAATTTATTATCCTTTTGTATTGTGTTTGTAACTGATTTGTGAAAAGATGGTGATGTGATTTTGTTCTATTTCCCATTTTCTTTCAGACATTTCTCACCATTACTAATATCCAATCATAGACAGTGTTTTGTAGAAATTTATAGTTAAAGCTTTTAATTTTTAATCTCTAATTTTTAGGATTTTGATTATGTCTATATGGAATGTACTTGTGTTTGGTTGTAAGTCGCCCAGAGTGGCAGATTAACCTCTGCCAGATGGGCGTCTAACAAATCTCATAAATAAATAAGACTTGTGGAAGTGCCCAGTCGGAGTGCAGTAGATAGGGATATCTGTTTGATCTTGGCACAAAAGCTAACGTAGGAACTTTATTCTGTACTTGCCACCTGTGTGACATGTTTGTCCTGGACTCTGGGATATTCAGACCAACATAGCTAGCAGCAAAGGGTAACTAAATGGAAGTTTAAAGCCAAAGTGGAGTGCTGATAAACCAGAGGATGTCTGATTGCTGTAACCATAAAAGCAATCCATTTAAAACCAGTGCTGGATTATGTTGCCATATGGAACCTAGAAGTTCCACCTAGAGACTATCTCATATTCTGAAAAGCAACTAATGTTGAACCATTGAAAATATGCCCCTCCCACTCCCTTCCTTTGAGTCAGTGCACAGGGTTTCTTTTGTGGATTTTCATTTGTTCAGTATGTCAGATTAGTCCCTGGGACTGATGGGAGTTGTAGTTTAAAAAAGTAACTTTTCCAAGCTCTGGATTCACGTGGTGGTGATGAAATGCCTTGTGCTACCATTTTACTACAGTAAATTTGTTATTACTAGTTAATATACATTTGCCATTTAGGAAGGAGTCGGAGTCGGTACATTTCTACCGACTCCAACTCCACCCAAAATTGCTCCCGACTCCGACTCCATGACTCCGACTCCACAGCCCTGGTCTTTATTACTTATTACTGATGATGCCATCAAGGTTTGGAATACAGATTTCAGCAGTGTATAATATCACCTCCAGTATAGAGGGAAGCATTACAGCTACTGAATGTTTCTACAGTTCAGATTTTAATCTATGTAAAAGAAATCCTCCTGATTTTTTGTGAGAATCATGTGCCTTAAATGTGTATTAGATCATGTGCTTTAAAAGTGTGGTGTGGACCTACTATTTGATTTTTGAACAGCAATGGGATTAAATAGGCTATAATTTCTAATTAATAAACTGTTACGATGAAACAGCAGATTTTGATTTATAGTCCATTCACAATTGGGATAGCAGTCCTACTCTTGATATTTTGGGCTATGTTAGTACAGCAAGAGTACAATTACTGCTCTTTTCCCCTGAGGACCTCTTTCCATTGTAAATCATCGTAATCTACTGAATGCTGAGCCCAAAGGCAAACTCTGAAGAAAATTCTTCATGGTTGACATCCCCTATTTCTGTTCTGTTAGTTCCTTCTCTTCTGAAATGCACAGTCCATCAAACTTAAATCTTAAGGAGCATCCTCATTTGCACTCAGTAGTGTTTTGGAGTGGGTTTCCCCTTCCTGTTTTTCTGACAGTTTGCTTGTTTCTGTGCTGTGATGACCAGAGATCTAAGCCAAGCTAGTGATCATTCATTCACAATAGAATCAAAGTGCCAAATCAGTGCTGGCACCAAATGTTAAATGTAGACAATGGATTCTTCTAGTCAAGATAAAGATTGGGTCTGAGGACAAATATGTTACAATACTGTTAATCTAAAGTTTGTCCGTAAAGTTGAACTTTTGTGCACATCTGACTTCGTAACTCCCCCTGTAAACCTAATGTTCATAATACATCTGATTAGATTACTCATTCTGTATTTTGGATGCAGTATGCAGCAGACATTGTTAGTTAAGCATCTCCCTTTGGCCTCATCGCCATATTTGAGGATTCTTCAAACCTCCCAGGACATTGGCGATCAGTCATGGCCAAGTAAGATTGTCTTCCAAGATAAGGTCTTTAACAGTGGGTCCGTAAGTGACTGTGGAGGCCAATTCTGGATCCGCACAGCCTCCCACAGTGAGGACATAGGTTTCCAGATGGAAGATGGTCGTGATGAGGATTTGTTTGATGTGCTTTCTGTTTGGCTCGTTTGTCCCGTTCGCCCTATATTTGTGCTTCTTCAAAGTCCACAGCATCTTTGATAATAACCAACCTCCATTATGGGCCAAGACTTCCCAGTTCTCGATGTTCATGTTACATTTTTTAGATTCGCTTTAAGAACATCTTTAAAAACCTCTTTTGCTGTCCGATGTTCCTTTTTCCATCTTTAAGTTGGGAGTAAAGTAGCTGCTTTGGAAGACAGTGATTAGGCATTCGAACAACATGGCTGGTCCAGCGAAGTTGCTGTTGAAGGATCATTGTTTCAACACTGGTAGTCTTTGCTTCTTCCAAAACACTAACATTAGTCCGTCTGTCTTCCCAAGTAATTTGCAGAATTTTCCGGAGGCAGCATTGGTGGAATCTTTCCAGAAGTTGGGAGTGGTGTTTATAAATGGTCCATGTTTCACAGGCATACAGTAAGGTTGGTAGTACAATGGCTTTGTAAATAAGCATTTTGGTCCCTGCAAATATCCCGATCCTCGAACACTCTACGCTTCATTCGGGAGAATGCGGCACTCGCAGAGCTCAGACGATGCTGAATTTCAGCATCGACGTCAGCTTTTACAGAGAGATGGCTGCCGAGATAGGGGAAGTGATCAACATTCTCCAACGTCACTCCATTAAGCTGGATTGATGGTGCTACAGAGGGACTAGTTTGCACCTGTTGATGAAGCACTTTGGTTTTTTTAAAAATTAAGCTAGTGCCCAAACTTTCCATATGCTTCTGTGAAGACATTTAGGATAGTTTGAAGATCTTTCTCTGAATGTGCAGAGACTATATTATCATCGGCATATTGAAGTTCTACGACAGAGGTTGGCATTACCTTACTTTTTGCTTTCAGCCTGCTGAGATTAAGAAGCTTTCCATCTGTTTGATATATGATTTCTACACCAGTAGGAAGTTTCCCCTCAATAAGGTGTAGAATCATAACAATGAAGATAGCAAATAAGGTAGGAGCAATGACACATCCCTGTTTTATGCCTGATCCAACTCTGAATGGATTGCTCTGAAAGCCATTGTTGTCCAAAATTGTTGCTGTCACGTTGTCATGAAGGACTCGCAAAATATTCACAAATTTATAAGGGCGTCCAGTTTTCAGAAGGATGGTCCAGAGAGTGGTTTGATTCACAGTGTCAAAGGCCTTAGATCAATAAATGCCATATATAAAGGTTGATTCTGCTCCCGGCATTTTTCTTGAAGCTGTTGTGCAGTGAAGATCATGTCCACTGTCCCTCTGGAAGGGCAGAAACCATTTTGAGATTCTGGGAGGACATCCTCTGAGATTGGCAGGAGGCGATTTGCGAGGATCATTGCAAGGATTTTACCTGCAGTAGCAAGACAAGAAATACCTCGATAGTTCCCACAATCTGTTCTATCACCCTTCTTTAAAAGGGTGATAATTATGGCACCCCTAAAGTCTTCCGGGATCTCCTCCCTCATCCAGATTTTTTCGATGAGCTTATGAAGTTGTTGTGTAAGTTCAGGCCCACCTTCTTTAAAGTCTTTAGCAGGAATCCCATCAGGTCCACTAGCTTTGTTGTTCTTCATTTGATTGATGGCTTTACTGACTTCATCCAAATTAGGGGATACTGCAGGCTCGTCTCTAGTTTGTTGTTGTGGAATTTGCAAGAAGACCTCATCAGCCACAATAGAGTTACGATTAAGGAGGTTATGGTAATGCTGTTTCCAGCGCAGTGCAATAGACTCTTTATCTTTAAGAAGTTTGGTACCATCCATTGAACGTAAGGGATTTGTACCGTAATTTGTTGGTCCATAGATGGCCTTTGTGGCATTAAAAAAGCCCCATGGATCATGAGCATCTGCAAAGTGCTGGATTTCTTGAGCTTTCTTTATCCACCAGGCATTCCTAAGTTCTCTAGTTCTTCTTTGGACCTCAGCCTTTGCACTGGCATAGATTTTTTTCTTAGCAGCACAGTTAATGTCTTTCTGCCATATCTGGAAGGCTTTCCTTTTCTTGTCGATGATATGTTCAATCTCACTATCATTCTCATCAAACCAATCCTGATGTTTCTTAGTTTGGTATCCAATAATTTGTTCACATGCTGCAATAATGGATGTCTTCAGTTTAATCCAGTGTTCCTCGACATTTTCAGGGAGTTCCGTTGGTAGATGTTTCTTGAGAGTTGTTTGAAAGCAGGCTCGCTTAATAGGATCTTGAAGGGCATGGATGTTCATTTTACCCCTTGGTTTTCTACCTTGGAGCCTACGTTGAGGAACAATATTAATGGCCATAGTGGATTGAATTAATCGGTGATCTGTCCAGCATATTGTATCAATTGCACAACTGCCATAGATGTAGATCAGAACTAGTTCCTTCTAAGTGCCACTGGTGGTATAAGTACTCAATTCTCCACTCATATATGTAGGATAACTGAGAATACACCCCCAAGAAATTCAGTAACCCTTCTCTCATACTATTTTAAAGCCATATACTTTCCTATCAGCAACTCTACATTACACGTTAGCCTTAGCACCAGCATTATACCTGAAAACGATTTCAGACTATTTGGTCATCGTCACTTATGCACCATCTACCCCAGCTTTACATCTACAGTTATGTCAACTATGTAACCTAGTGTGCACATGACCTAGCTTGTGTAGAGAAATTGTGCAAAGTGGACAAAATAAGGGCTTGGGTTTTAAGTTTGCTTGTCCTTGGAATTGGTGACACACGTCTAGCAGGAAGAAATCTTTGTTGATCTTGAAACATGTTCTTGTCATGTATTTACAGGTTGACTGTTCCACATTACAATAGAATAAGCAGAGGGTGGCTAGCATCCAAAAGAGAAATAAAAAAGGGGTCAAAGACCAAGATGCTGGAAAATAGGAACTTTTATTATAGATAAAAACCCTCCACGTTTCAGCCTGTTATCTGCAGGCCTTCATCAGGGGATAATAGCTTATAAGATTATAAGACCAGCAAATCCCCTGATGAAGGCCTGCAGATAACAGGCTGAAACGTGGAGGGTTTTATCTATAATAAAAGTTCCTATTTTCCAGCATCTTGGTCTTTGACCCCTTTTTTGATTCCACATTAAAATAGTCTGCAATATCTTTATAAAGGAAAAAAGGATCTCCCTTAGGGTTGCCATATTCCAGTTCCACAAATCCGGGCAGGTTAATTTGCATATTATGCAAATTATTTGCATATTATTTCCATATTATGCAAATATTTGCATGTTAATATTTGGATTGTCCAGTTGTTTTGTTTTTGTGCCTAGGAATTACCACCAAAAACTGGGGAAAGATGTGAGAAATCTTTTTTTTAAGCAACATTTTCAGCCTTAAATGCCTAGACTCTAGTTTCCAACACTATGGAGTATTTATTGATTGATTAAGAGAATTTATATCCTGCCCTTTTGCTGTTAAAAACAGAGCTCAGCACAGCTTACAAGTATAATAAAAACAATAAAAATACACAATCAATATAAAAACATAATAAAAACACAAAATAGCAACAAACATAAAGTAAGTCAGGGCAGCAGCACGGTTAACCATAACATATACAATATATTTCAGAGATGTGGTGGGTGGAGAAAAACAAGCCAAAATGTTAGGAAAAGGAGTCTTTCACACCACATGCTCAGTTGTAAATACTGTTGCAGCAAGTTTTACAAGTTCCTCCAGTGTTCCACTGGTGCAGGCACTCAGACATTCAAAGTATCTTTATGTTTCTTAGGTTTTATAAAAGCAGAGCTTTGCTTAACTCAGAATTTCTCAACCACATCTACACAGGTTCCACCTCCATACTCAAAATGAAACTGGGCCTGGAAGTGTGCAACAACCCCACACATACCTTGCTAATTAGATTACCAATGCCAGGATGTCTGTCTTATCGACTAGTCTCCTGCTCCCCGGGCCTCATGAAAGACCCAGTCCTGGGCTCAGAAAGAAAATAAATATCTGGTCCTCTTCAAAGTATTGATAAGCCTCTTGTTTTAATTGAAATAATAATTATAAATTCTTGTTCTTATCACTAATGGGAGTTAATTATCTTGCATATGCTGTTGTTGCTTCTATGGCTGTAACGGAGTGAGGTTAAAGATAAGTGAAATGCAAATAGGAAAAAAAAACACAGAAGGCAGTAACACTTTCCTAAATGTAATACCATACCAACCACAACAAGATTCCTATGAGTAAGGCAAAAAACTAAGCATCTCACAACCAGTCAGGATTCCTAACCAAAAACCAAAAATATGATAAATGAAGAAATATGTATATAAGCATGACTATCAAATATATTTATTATTTACACAAAATAGTGCAATCCTAAGTTTATTTATTCAGAAGCAAGTCCCAGCGTATTCAGTGGGGCTTGCTCAAACAGGGACAGAACTGCAACCTCAAGTGATAAGCAACTTCATTCACACAACCCAAAATTCCGAATCATGCCATTTTACGCTGTTTTGCAACTGTTTATACTTGTTTTATGGTCATTGGATTTTAAATGGCTTTATTTCTTGTTGTGAGCTGCATTGGTTTCCAACCCTACCTCACAGGGGTGTTGGAAAGACTCCATACACGCACACGCACACACAGCAGATGTATAAATACATACAGCCCATATAATAGTTTATTGTCAAACCAGTTGGTCATTGCAGAAAAATCAGTATTAGTTTTTAAAAAATCAGTATTACTTTCCTACAGAATAAAAACTGTAATACCTAAGTAAGCCCTGCCTACTTGCTTTAAAATTGGACTGGAGACAGAAAGAATTACAACACAAACATACTTCTTTTTTACATTCGCTCCAAAGTCCCATTGATTTTCAGCACATTCATAACATGTTTACTCAAAGTAAGTCCTATTGAATTAAATGGGATTTACTTTGGGCATATGGGATTAGCATTGCTTTTACAAAAAGCAAGTATTGGGAAGGTTTTCAAAACACTGCCCAAGCTCTGACTCCTGCACACAAGAGGAAAAAAAACTGAAATGTATATACTTACCCAATTTATGAGATTTTCAGATAAACTGGGGGGGGTGAAACCACCATTTTGTTTTCTAGACACTGCCTGAGGTCAATGAAACTGAAACACAATCCCTGATTGGCTGCAATGCTGAACGGGTGGGGTTAAAGCTACAAAGTGCTATAGTACAGTACTGTTTAAAGAAAAATTTAACAGTCGAGGGGGTGGCTGACGTTTTTATGTATATCTCGAGAACCAGACCACCTAGAAACTTAATTTTTTTTAAAATTAAAGCTGAGAATCCGGGCCACGTAAGGGGCTAGCCGGGCGCCGGGTGGCATGCATGGAATCCGGGTAAAACCCGGCTATCCGGGCAATATGGCAACCCTAATCTCCCCCCTGATGCACTTGTAAAATTTAAAAGTATGTATTTACTATAAAATGGATTCCTTCAGACAGTGTTCCTATTCTGCTATATTTGGCTTGGTTTTCATAGAAGTGGGAAATAAGCAGACAGCTTTCAGCCCTTACCTTTGAGCAATAATCTGGGGAAATGGGAGAGGAATATTCCTCTAAAGTGATGGTGTCTGAAAAAAGCATGCTCTGTAAAACTCTCCTCCTCTTAGTCCAATTTTGTTGCTTCTTTGCTTTTTAGGTGGTGTTAGGAAAGAGAGTAAAGCTCACAGTTGGGTGCTGATCTCTCCTTAGCACAATGGCCACAATCATCTGGCACATTCAGTTTTTGAATATAGTAGTTATGCTTAGTGTAAATAATAAAACAATGCCCACCTTCTGTCTAATTCTGTTCAACTTTCTATCAAGGGGAAATAATATCAGGGCTGGATGCACTAACTTTTGAATAATCTAGCTGGGGAGATTTAACCATGGGGGTGTACATCTGAATGTGCACTCTGTTGAAAGCAAAGGACAGCTCTTGTGTTTGATATTACTGTATTAATTATTGCTGTATCTGCAGCTTCATATTTTTGGGTTTTGATACATGTTTTAGTTATTATTTTAACTATGTTTTTATTATTATTGTATTTTGTGATTGTTCTGTGTTGCCCTAGGCTCCTGTGGGAGAAGAGTAGGATAGAAAACCAGTAAATAATAATAAAATATACATTTGATTTATGTCCACAATTCCTAAAATCAAGGATATCTAAGAGTTTTTGCAAATATCTGAGACCATGGCACAGAAAATTCAGTGAATATAAATGGTACTTCAATCAGAGAACAAGTTTACACATGTTACTTATTTATTTTATTTATTTAAATATTTATGAACCACACTTTTATATAAAATACCACAAGGCAGTATGAAAGCACAGTGTTATCCTCTTACAAAAGGTGTGTGTGTATGTATGTATGGGGAGGGGGATCACTCAGCCTCAACCTCTATGTGAGAAGGTGTTAGCATGGGGCATCCAGCTCACATGAGATGCTATTTCAAAGATGGAGGGGATTTTGCTCCTCTACCACTTGTGGACGGTGCATCTTGTAGTGCATTTGTGAACCAGATGGTGACAGTGGAACTGATGCAATTTGTAAGCATGTAGGAACATAGGAAGCTGTCTTATACTGAATCAGACCACTGGTCCACCTAGTGCAGTGTTACCTGCACTGTCCAAGGTTTCCGGCAGAAGTCTTTTTCACTCCTACCTGGAGATGCCGTTGATTGAACCTGATAACTTCTGCATATGAAAAGCAAGTGCTCTGCCCCTGAGCTACAATCTTTTGGATGCTTGGTTTGAGAAGTTCAAATACTTCCATTTCCTGCAGAGGGACTTGTGTTCCTACTTTACACGTTTCATCTTTGATGCCAGTAGGAACGATTGGATAATATCTAACATGAATTCCTCCCAGGAGTAAGCCAGTTGGTGTGATGGAAAGAGTGAAGACAGTGCGGGAAACAGAGGCAGACTTAGCATAAGGAAAGACTCAGAGAGCCCTCAAAAGGACAGTTAATATGAATATACTCCTGTGCCTTTGTGATGAAAGCAGGTGTGCCAGCAGAACCGCTGCCCCAAAGCAACTTTTTTGCAACTATTTGACTTTTCCCCTTCATGCCAGCAGACCAGGAAGCAAGCTGGGATTAAACTGCAGTTGGTATGAGTTAAAAACATGCAAAGGTCTCTTTATTAAGTTGCAATAGTGGAACGTTTTCACACACTCTTCCCCCCACTACCACCACCCAAAGTCATTAATGAGCAGCTAAAATTATTCTGCTTTCATTTTTAAGGGCCTAGTCAATAATGACCTCAAAAAGGCAGGTGACAGTGGTGCTTAATGAGATATGTGCGTTCTTAATGTAATCCCTCTGCTCCCAGTAGCCGTTAGGTCAACTGAGCATTAATGTGCTGTGTTTATACAGTCTTTTGACACTTCAAAAACCAAAGGAGGATCACAGGCCCTGTATTAAAGCCAAAGGGGGAAAAGTTTGACACAAGGTTGTAATCATCTGTGTCTGAAGGGATAGAGCCTTCTCGTCTCTTCTCTTATGTTTTAGCAAGTTCAAACAAGACACTGCACTACCTTGTATGAATCGGGTGTAGGGGAAGGTGAGCAAATGCCATTCTTGTGGTTTAATTAAGGTCTCTGGTGAGATTCTCACCAATGTATTGTTACGCCTAGTGGGCTCCCTGTGTACTGAGGCAAGGGCTGGCTCTGAAGGGGAGGGAGAAAATAGTGTGGGAAGATGGTGCTGTATGGCAGCTGTTAACGACAAATACCATTCTAGCTCATGGCTATGCGTTCCAGCCCTGTTGGAAAATTACGTCTTAAATAACAGATCATGAAAGAGCAACCCTGACGAGGTCTGTAATTTAGTCTTGAGAGGAAATTCTTCATTCATCAAGCATACAGGAGGAGACTAAATTAGGCCTTTTTGGAGTGAGACTTTATTGGCAGTTTTGTGCAAGGGTAACGTCTACCTTTTAAAATAGATCTGGCCAAGAAAGATTGCTTCCCGAGGTCTGCTGCAGTCCTCAGGTCTACCCCATGAGAGGGCAGGGGGGTATGGAAAGGAGAAATAGGTCTCCCTCCAAACCAGTCCCAGCTATTTTGATAAGTTGAGTTTACAAATTTCTTAAGGTTTGGTGAGTGACTAAGACACTGTCCTATGGATGAGGCAGGTGAATCCTCCGTTCTTCAGTAAGCCCTTGCCAGAATGTCATTCAAATGTAGCTCTCAAAAATTTAGTATTTAATTATTAATTACAATATACAAAAATAATATCTAATTACGGTGGTACATAATTTATAATTTGACTGCAAATGATGCATACTGCACTGTGAAATGTATTCCTGGTCTCTGCAGTAATGCAATTTGGTTGCAGATTGTAGCATCCATCCATCCATCTCTTACATGTGTCTAGATTTGGAGGGTATTTGCCAAAGTGCCAGGGAAGGCTTAAAACAAGAGGTTTTCAATATGCAAGGCTAGTCTCTAAAAGTACAGTTGGTTGTAAAAGGACGCAGGTCAGTGTTGTCCCCAATGCTCATGTCTCAGATTTGAACACAAGTACATAAGAGTATTCCTGGATCAAACAAAGGCCCATCTAGTCCAGTGTCCTGTTCAGAACATAGATATCATGGCCAATTGCTATTAATAGCCTTATTTATTTATTAAATTTATATCCTACCCTTCCTCCTAGTAGGAACCCAGGGCAGCAATCAGAAACACTCTAAAACATTATAAAAACAGACTTTAAAATATATTAAAACATCTTTAAAAACATATTTTTAAAAAAGCTTTAAAAACATCCTGCAAAGCAATTCCAACACAGATGCAGACTGCGATAAGGTTTCTACTTAAAAGGCTTGTTAAAAGAGGAAGGTCTTCAGTGGGTGCCAAAAAGATAACAGAGATGGCACCTGTCTAATATTTATGGGGAGGGAGTTCCAAAGGGTAGGTGCCACAACACTAAAGGTCCGCCTCCTGTGTTGTGCAAAACAGACTTCCTGATAAGATGGTATCTGCAGGAGGCCTTTGCGTGCAGAGCATAGTGATCAACTGGGTATATAAGGGGTAAAATGAGTTTTCAGGTATCGTGGTCCCAAGCAGTGTAGGGCTTTGTACACCAAAACCTCTTTGAATTTGTCGAATCCCCTTTTAAGGCCACCTCAGTTGGTGGTCATTACAACATTTTGTGGTAAAAAAAGATCCATAATTTAACTACATGCTGTGTGGAGATCTTTCTTTTGTCTGTCCAGAATATTCCAGCATTCAGCTTCATTGGATGACCTGAGGTTCTAGAAATAAGGGAATGGGAGAAAATCTACTTTCTCCACACCATACATAATCTTATGCACCTCTATTATATCCCACCTTATTCACCTTTTTTCTATACTAAAAAGCCCCAAAGGTGGGGTGCAGTAGCAATAAAACACAATAAAATCATACAATATATCAATAAACAATAAAACAGTAAACAGGTGAGAGCACATATGGTTAAATGGGTATTCACTAATAGGTAAAAAACCTTGCCGTTTAAGAAAATACCTATAGCCAACAGATACTTCTGTCAAGCTTTAAAAAGCAGGGAAATTGGGCACCTATAGTGAATGCACCAGGGGAGCAGGAGACTTGACTTCTCTGAGATATTGTACTACCCTACAAATTTGTAGAAAAAGCAAACACAATTTGGGTTGGTCTTTCACAGTCCAATCCCCTTCCTGTGTAGCTTGGAAGAATTTGGTAACATGTGTCTCTGGGCATGTGCCTCATAGAGCTTCAGTCAGAGCAGCTGACTGTTAAACTACTCTGGCCACTGGACCTCCTTCAGGGAATAGGAGTCTTCTCTCAGTACCCTTCACAAACTGCACATCCCAGGATTCTTTGGGGGAAGCCATGGCTGTCTAAAGTGAAATAAAGTCTGGTGTGGGTGTGGCCCCCTGATTAGGCAAGCCAAGCAGTTGTGAGTCTGACTTTTAGAACACTGACTTATCATTAACTTCAGTGCTAAGTTTCTTAAATTAATTAAAAATCAGCCAGGTATTTTTTTTTTTACTTTTAAACTGCAAAAGATGAAGGTCAGGGTGTGGGGCAAGGTCAGTAATAGGATTACAGGTATTCTGTGAACATGGCTGATTTTTAATTAATTTCAACAAATTATGAGAGCTCTGACAGAAAAAAAGTCCAAAAAGGGCTCTGTTTTCTCTTTTTACACTTTGAACTCTCAATTCTCTGACTGTTTTGTGTATTGACCTGAAAATTTAGAGGGTTACATTCATTACATTCAGTGCCTTCACTTGTGGGTTAAATTGAGACAAAGGATTTTTAAAAATCTTGCAACATCTATTAATTAGTTTACCATGCCAGTATCTGTGCTATCTCTGTTTCTTGTGAATGGTTCTGTGCTCCATTACAAGTGTTAATACAATTATCTAAACAATGGTGTTCCTGCATTATGCGAGGGGCGTGTTTACTGCCACCCATAGTTCTTTAGAAGGCTCGGGAACATTCTGGATATGTTTAAAATGGGTCAGGTGGGCTGGTTCAACCAATGAGAGGAAGCAATTTGTAGGCTTATAAGCCAGCTCCTCCTCTGTTTTCACGCCTTTCTTTGCCTTGCGCCCCCCCCCCCGTCAGTATGGGCCTTCGCTAGTCGCCAAATATTGGGGCTAAGTAGGAATTTTGTTTTGGGGATCCTGATTTCAGAATCCCCTTGGTTTTGCCTACTCCATACTGCTTGGGTTTTTTAATTCAATTGGCCATTATGGGGGGGGTTAGGTTGTCCTGCATTGGCTGGCATGGAATTCGGGCAGGTGAGGAAGGTGGGGATATAAAGAAGGTACCTGAGGCATATTAATTGAGGGCACTCACCAGAGAACCAACGGTCATGTGTGGCTTGTGGGGATCTGGGAGTGTCAGTGTGGAACCAACTTGCGCATCAGGTTGAACGCCTGTACGGTGGGCCCGGGATGCGGAGGTTGGAACCACATGATTGGCTCTACCAGCAAGGAGGGTTAATTTCACCCATTTTCATTGCTGTGGAGTCAAGGTAGGTTCTGACTTACATGCCCAGACAAACTGGAGGATAGATTACCTCCCAGTTAGTTATCCTCACCTGCCCGAAGTAAGTTCAATTCGGCTATTGGATTATAACTGGAAAGCTTTATGTTGTTATATTTAAATAAATATAACATTATTCCAGATCTGTGTCACGAGTCTTCTTTAGTGTGGTGGCAATCATCCTCATTCTGCTAGTGTAAAACTTTAAAGGTATGCCTATTTACCTCATTTTTAATTGCTAATTATTACTGACCATAACTTTTGCATCTCATTGCCATTTGGCTCCCACCTTACAATTTTCTCCTTTACGTACCTGCTCTGGCATCTTAAGATTTCACTTCATGCATCTGACAAAGGGGGCTTGAGTCCATGAAGGCTTATGCCCTAATATATTTTTAGTCTTTTAATTAAAAAAAACCTGCTTATTTTTGCTGCAACAGACTCTGGAAGTCTTATTTAAGGGCTAAATTGGAAGAGGCTGAGAAACTATTAATGATCTATTAATGTGAACAGGTTTAATCTTGAGAGAAAATGGTTGTTGTTTTGCAGTCGTGAAATGTGCCGTGGCACCTTACTACACACTTTTAAATGGTGGCTTTTTAGTTTTATGGGATGGGTACAGGGATATTGGCCTGGTTCAGAAGAATGTTCAAGCCTGAACAAATGTCAGGGCTGACGGGTCCACCTTCACTCCTCCCCTTTTCACATCATGTGCCCACTTCAGTGCAAAGATCCTCATTACATCCAACATTGGGAATTTTGGCTTCTTATTGCTTAATATACCAGGAAAATAAGTCAGATGCAAAAGAGACACGGTCAAACAAGGATGTCCTTTTTATGTTCTTTTGTCAGCAAATAATGACAGTAAAAGTAGCAAACATTCCCTATATACTGGGGGAGAGAGAGTGAGAGAGAGGAAAGGTTTTGACCAGAGGTAGCTAACATGGTACTCTCCAGATGTTGTGCACAACAACTTTCATCATCACTTACCATTGTCCATGTCTGCTGGGGATGATGGGAGTTGTATCCGAAAGATCCAGAAGGCATCACATTGGTGATCCTCGATTCTTGAACTATAAAGGGTGCTTCCTTATGGAATAAGTCGCAAATGGGTCTTTTAGATCTGGCACTTGAGGGTCTTTACACCTGCAGTTTCTTATGCTTTTCAGAGCTATACTGCTGTTTCTTCCCAATGCCAGTAGGCAGTCCTTGACAGAATGTACGCATGCTGCCTTTTTGTAGTCTTGGAGTGTATCATGGCACTCTACTACTCACCTTTTAAAAGACACTTTATTTAGAACCTGACTGCTTGTTTTTGTCATTCAAATGTAAATGGTAGTTTACTTTTCAGTGTGTGCTATGAAGCACCTGCAGCTTCCTACAGTATGTCAGTTTCTTCAGGAACATGAGTACTGTGGTTTAGGGATGGGATCCACTTATTAGTGCCTGTTTGATTGCATTCCATTGAACTTCCCATCTGCCCATCCACCCAACCCCCCTCCCCCACAACCTCTCCAATGGTATTATTTATTTATTTATCTATTTAATTACATTTCTAAACCGCCCTATAGCAACGAGCTCTCAGGGCGGTGTACAACAAGATAAAACCACAATTAAAATACAAGCAAGTGTAGATTATAAAACATATTAAAAACAAAATTAAAATACAACTTAAAAATAAAAATACAATAAAATTAAATTTAAAATTAACATTAAATTAAGGTTAAAATGAAGGTTAAAATGCCTGGGCAAAGAGGTAGGTTTTTACCTGGCGCCGAAAGGATAACAAAGAAGGCGCCAGGCGTATCTCATCTGGGAGGGCATTCCATAATTCGGGGGCCACCACTGAAAAGGCCCTAGATCTAGTTGCTGATCTCCGGGCCTCCTTATGAGTTGGGACCCGGAGAAGGGCCTTAGCTGTCGAGCGCAGTGAACGGGTAGGTACATAGCGGGAGAGGCGTTCCATCAGATATTGCGGTCCGATGCCGTTAAGGGCTTTATAGGTAAGAACCAACACTTTGAATCTGGCCCGGAAACATATTGGTAGCCAGTGCAGTTGGGCCAGAATAGGTGTTATATGGTCGAATTTCTTCGTCCCAGTAAGAACTCTGCCCGCAGCATTCTGCACTAGCTGAAGTTTCCGAATCGTCTTCAAAGGTAACCCTACGTAGAGTGCATTACAGTAATCCAATCTAGAGGTTACCAGAGCGTGAATAACTGAGGCGAGGTTCTCCCTGTCCAGATAGGGTCGTAGTTGGGCTACCAGCCGAAGCTGGTAGAACGCATTCCATGCCACCGAGGCTACCTGAGCCTCAAGTGACAGGAGCGGATCTAATAAGACCCCCAAACTACGGACCTGCTCCTTTAGGGGGAGTGTAACCCCATCCAGGGCAGGTCTGACATCAACTATCTGGGCAGAGTGCCCCCCCACCAACAGCATCTCAGTCTTGTCAGGATTGAGTTTCAGTTTATTAGCTCTCATCCAGTCCATTATCGCGGCCAGGCAGCGGTTCAGTACATCGACAGCCTCACCTGAGGAAGATGAAAAGGAGAAGTAGAGTTGCGTATCATCAGCATATTGCTGAAAACGCACTCCAAAACTCCTGATGACCTCACCCAGCGGCTTCATATAGATATTAAAGAGCATGGGGGACAGAACTGAACCCTGCGGGACCCCATATTGGAGTACCCAGGGACTCGAGTAGTGCTCCCCAAGCATAACCTTCTGGAGACGACTCCCAAGATAAGAACGCAGCCACCGCCAAGCAGTGCCTCCAATTCCTAACTCCGTGAGTCGCCCCAGAAGGATACCATGGTCGATGGTATCAAAAGCCGCCGAGAGATCAAGGAGAACCAACAGAGTTACACTCCCTCTGTCTTTCTCCCGACAAAGGTCATCAAAGGGTCGACAAAGGGCGACCAAGGCCGTTTCTGTACCAAACCCCGGCCGAAAGCCCGATTGACATGGATCCAGATAATCAGTTTCATCCAAGAGAGCCTGGAGTTGGTGAGCGACCACGCGCTCTAGAACCTTGCCCAGGAATGGAATATTTGCTACCGGTCTATAGTTGTTGAAATTATCGGGGTCCAAGGAGGGCTTTTTTAGAAGCGGTCTCACCACCGCCTGTTTCAGGCAGGGTGGGACCACTCCCTCTCATAAGGAGGCATTAATCACCTCCTTGGCCCAACCGGCTGTTCCATTCCTGCTAGCTTTTATTAGCCATGAGGGGCAAGGATCCAGAGCAGAAGTGGTCGCCCGCACCTGTCCAAGCACCTTGTCCACATCCTCAAGCTTTACTAACTGAAACTCATCCAATAAAACCGGACAGGACTGTGTTCTGGACACCTCATTAGGTTCAACTGCTACAATATTGGAGTCAAGGTCCCGGCGGATGTTAGTGATCTTATCTTGGAAGTGCCTCATGAATTCATTACAGCGGGTTATTGATGATTGAATTGCATCCAGAGGACTAGAGTGTAGAAGTCCCCGGACAACTTTAAAAAGTTCCGCTGGGCGGATGACTGAATAGAGGCAGCAAAGTACTGCTTCTTTGCTGCCCTCACCGCCTTCACATAACGTTTAGAAGAGGCCTTCACAAGAGCATAATTACAGCCGTCGGGAGTTCGCCTCCATTTGCACTCAAGCCGTCTCCTTTCTTGCTTCATCACTCTTAGCTCCGAGGTAAACCAAGGAGCCAATTGAGTTCTGCAGCGGAGAGGGTGCACCGGGGCGATTGTGTCAACTGCCCGGGTCATTTCCGTATTCCACAGAGTGACCAGGGTTTCGACAGAGTCGTCAGTTTTATCAGCCGGAAAATTCCCCAGAGCCCTTTGAAATCCCCCAGGATTCATTAGTCTCCGGGGACGGACCATCTTAATTGGTCCTCCACCCTTGCAGAGGGGAGAAAACAGTGTGAGTCTAAATCTCAATAGGCGGTGATCTGTCCATGACAAAGGAATAGATGTAAAATTCCTCACTCCCAGATCACCATCCCCTAGCCCAGTGGCAAAAATCAAGTCTAGAGTATGTCCCGACACATGCGTAGGGCCAGTAACAAATTGAGACAGCCCCATGGCTGTCATGGATGTCATGAAGTCCTGAGCCACTCCAGACAAGGTGGCCTCGGCATGAATGTTGAGATCCCCCAATACCAGAAGTTTGGGGGATCGCAACACTAAATCCGAGACCACCTCCGTCAGCTCAGTTAGGGAAGCTGCTGGGCAGCAGGGTGGACGGTACACCAGCAGTATTCCCAGTCTGTTTCGCTGACCCAACACAATGTGCAGACACTCCAGGCCATTAGCCACCTGGATAGGGTGCCTAACGAGAGGAATGGAACTTTTATAGACCACAGCGATTCCCCCTCCCCGATCCTCGGATCTACCCAGATACTGGACCGAATATCCAGGTGGGCACAACTGGGAGAGATTAATACCTCCCAGATCGCTCACCCAGGTTTCGGTAATACATGCCAGATCGGCCGCCTCATCCACAATTAAATCATGGATGAGGGAGGTTTTATTATTTACCAATCTGGCATTAAGAAGCAGCAACTGGAGATCCGAGGGTTGGCTGATAAGACTACCTGCAATCCTGTGGGTGTGAGGAGGACCGGAACACGGTACAGCCACCAATTGTCTGGGCCGAGTTCCCCTTAACTGGCATGTCTTCCTCACAGCGCCATACCTCCCATTACCCATCACTGCACTAATTGGGGCCCCCTCTGGTCCTCCCTCCCAACACACTATCCTCTCGCCCAGGCACATGATAAAAATAAAATAGATAACAAAACTCATATTTAATACACAATCACACACTCACTCATACCACCATTCATACACTCATACAAATAGCGCAACAGCACCAGTAAAGTTCCAGCAGCCAGCGGGTCACAACAGCGGCCGTCGCAACAGCAAGGGCAGAGGAGCGATGGAACGAACGATGCTCCCTAACCAAACAGTAGCATCAATGACAGCGACCACAAAGGCTGCAGGGTCCAGGCAGCAGCACTACGGTTAGCAGCGACGAAGATGATAATCCTAGAATAGTTCGAGGGCGTCGGGATGAAGCAGCAGTGAAGCAGTGCCCAGATCCACGGTGATCACAGCAACAGCAATAACAACTCGGGCGTAAGGTCGCAATGGCAGTGGCGGCAAGCGCCCAACACTCGAAACCGCCACACAGCAGGAAGGCGACGTCCAGGTCCACGACAGTCGCACAATGATGATGATGGTGTATCGAGTCGCAGAATCGAAGCAGCAACAACAGCGGAGCGGCACCCAAGCCCACAGCAGTCACGACGACAATCCGGGCGTGAAACTGCGGTGGTGGCGGCGACGACGACAACACAACCGCCCAGGAATACTCCGGCAAAAGCCCCAGAACAATCGGAGGTAGAGATGGAACCGACCCGGGAGGCGACAACGGCCGAGACCAGCACACCGGGAGAGCAGGCACAAGCCAACAAAAGCCGGGGGGGGGGACAAAAAGCAAAACACCCCCACCACAGCACTGGTCACGCCAAAGAACAAACAAATAACAGCAGCAGCAGAAAGGTAGAGGCCGCTACCATCCCCGGACTCAGTTAGTCGCAACACCCGTCTCCCGCGGTCCTCGGTTACCACGCCGAGTTTGTAGAAGGGTGGGTGGAAGCAGTTGGAAAGAACATTCGCTCACCTTTCCAATCCTTTCTAATCCTCAGGTAAACCACCAGTCTCAATCAAGCCGAGGTTAAGAATATTAAAGTGCTAAGTGCTGAGAATGTAAAAGAATGTAAAAGAATGATTAAAAGATGTTTTAAAAAAGATAAGCGGCAGGAGCTACAAACACAGCTCCTCTTCCTATGCCGCCATCTTTTTTTTTTATCCTTGCCCTCAGCCCTGGGAGAAATCGAGAATCGCTTTAACACAAAACAAAGACACAGGCTGGCCAATTTTATGTTAGCAAAGCAAAGTGGCAGGCCTATCGGTTTTACATTAGCAAAGCAAACACACAGAATAGTCATTTTCATCTTAGCAAACCAAAGGCACAGGGTTGTCAGTTTATCCATAGCAAAGGAAACGCACATGCTGATCAGTTTCACCTTAGCAAAGGCACAGGCTCCTCAGTTTATCTTTAGCAAAGCAAGCACACATGCTGCTCAGTTTCACCCTAGCAAAGCAAAGGCACAGTCTTGTCAGTTTAACCTTAGCAAAGCAAACAGGGGCTGAATTTTACGTTAGCAAAGCAAAGACAGGCTTGTCAGTTTCAAGTAAGCAAACCAAAGAGGCAGGCTTGCCAGTTTCACATTAGCAAAGCCAAGTCTGCTGAGTTTGTTTGTTTTTTTTAAAAAAAATCTGGTGTTGGGGAAAACCAGGGAAAGTCGCAGCATTCAGAATCAGTCTGCAAAGATAGCGATCCTGTGGACTGTTGGAAAGTCTGGTGCCAAGTTAAATTTTTGCAAAATTCTTGCCCATCTCTACTGGGTTTTCAAGTCTCTGTTAAGAGTTTCCATACACTAGTTTATACAATATAGTGTAACATAATTCATTTTAAAATTTTTGATTGGTTTCTTATAATTGGCTTTATGAAGTTACAGGACCAAGTGCCCCTTGGGGAAGCTATTCCTTGGGGTTTAAACTTTATAAAACACATTTTAAAAACTTTAAAAACTGTTAAGATGCTTCTAGATGGAAATTAATTGTGAGGCAGATGCAAAATACACTCCCCTCCTTCAGCAACAGGAATAAACAGCCAACAATGGTTTATGGGTGAAAACAGGCCACAACTTTACTGATCAGTGCAAGTAAGCAGGGTTGGCATGGTAGTAGGGCAAGGATCTTTCACTTCTGCAGCCCTTGCTGAGGAAATGTTAAATCAGCCCAACAAGTTTGGGCGTCTCCCTTGGGAGCTGGACAGCATTAGACAAGGCAAGGTGCCAGCCAATCTGCGTGTGATCCTGCTGGCCAACCAGTGGGGGGGGGTGCAAGTTGGAGGAGGCTTGACCCTTCCTGAGCTAGGGGCATGATCATCAAGTACCCCACTAGATCCCAGTTTTGATCCTGCCCAATGCCATTTCTGCCACAAAGGAGGGGAGCAGCACTTCCTGACCTCCCACCAACCCCACTCACATGCTGAAATCAAGAAACAAAGCTATTGGTGGTGTTGCCAAGCCAGGCATCATTCTCCTTTGCAGAGAGATGAACTCCATCTTTGTGATAAAAGTCGGGGCAATTGCGCTTGATTAGGAGGTGAGAGACCACAAGGCCACCCCTCGCTCAGGCCAGTTTCACGATAGCTTTGCTGACACGGCAGCAGGCCACTTACGTTCTCCATGGCTACCTTGCATTTTTCCACTGCTGCCTCTGGAGCCAAGTGGACCAACCCAATGTCATAGACGGGTGTTCTTCAGCCAAGCAGGCAAGATCAGCTTTCACAGCCAGCTCCAAGTCAATGCCTTTTTGTGTGCAAAGGTCATTCTCCCTTAAGCGTATGAGAAGCAAGTCTAGGTGGTCAAAACAACCAATCTGTTGCTCCAGAAAGATGTAGCTCTCTTCACCTCATGCCAAGCCTGGAGATCCATCAAACATGCACCCGTGATGCTAAGCCTAGCTGATCAGCCCACAGTGTGAATCTTGCATGGTGTTCAGCCCAATGCATGATGCTGTGACCAATGATCCACATTTTTTTTTGGCCTGCAACAAATCACCAGCTTGCATTTTAGATTGTTGATGAATGTAACTTTGAAATCCTTGTAATCTCCAGTGCCCAATGGCCTTGATCGGAATAGTGTGGAGAACCCAAGTCGCTGCTGAGATGGCCACCCTGATTCTAAAGGAATGCATACATGACTCTTTTTTGGGAAAACCCACTTTTGGAAGGCATAACCCAAGGACCCCTGTGAACTGATGCCTCATGAGGGGAGAGGTGTCTAGATGAATAAAAAACTGCCCTGAGCTCTGCAGCCTCAAATGGAGATATGCCTTGGTGTCTCACAGCGGGCAGGGATCCTTGGCAGGCAATGGTCTGAAGGAGAGAGAAGTCCCTCTAGCTTTCTGGTCTGTTTTTCACTTATGAATGGTGACAGAGAGCCTGGATTTGGAAATTTGAAATGTTTGTGATCTCCCAGTTGAAGAGACATGACTCACTTGATGATCCCTCGCTGTCTGAGGCAGTCCCATCTCTGTGACCTCGCTGCAGCAGTGGCGACTGGAACACAATGTAGATCTGCTCCTTCTGGACTCCTTTCCAGATGATAGTACCACAGCATCTGGGGTGCTGGCAGAGGAAGCTACAACCAGTTGCCCAACCAGCTGCACAACCCCAGGGAACCCTTCTCCTCCTGCAGTGGATGGCTGGTGGTGTTGGCCCCCAGCCAGCAGCTGCCCAACCATATCCCTGATCTGCTTCACCACATGTCAAATGGTGGACCACATGCATGTTGGTGGGGCTAAGGGCTGGGATTCTAGAGGCGGGAGCTACACCCTTGCCCCCCCTACCCCCAACACCCTTCGTATGTTGGAGAGAGAGAGGGAAGGTTTGCAGGTTGCAGCAGCCCATTTTTGGGGACCTATAATAGCTGGAAAAAACCCTGCAAGACCCACAAGTTAGAGCAGCAGATGAATTGTATTATGAGCGTAATACTACTAGTGAATACAAAACTCATTATCTGTGCAGTCAATAAGAACAACTATAGTAGTGCATTGAATAATGATGCTAAATAATAATAATTAATAATAATATTAGCAATATCTGCTACCTTGGCAAGCTACCAGGCTGTGGTGGCGAGTAATGAGCAACAATGGGGAGAAACTACACCATAGATTGGTAAGTCTGGAGGTGTGCATGGGGCAATTAGAGGGAGGGATGTAATCACAAATCCTAATGGCAATAAAAGCAACAGATTCTGGCCCCAAGGTCCTGCAGATGGGAACTCCTAATAATAGCCTTAAGTACTGGTGACACTAACTAGGATCTGGCCACAATAAGAGAGCAATAAAATTGGATAATAAAAGGTAATCCTGGTAATAAAACACCCCTTAAATGGAAACCTAGCCCCTTAGTGGCTTGTAGAATGGTCACATCATGGCCTTGGCTCACCTCCTGCTGGACCACATGTCTTTTTGTCTGTGAGTGGGAGGGGGGAGGTCTGGCCTCCCCGCTTTGCCCATCCCTCCCGGGAAAAATACTGAGAGGACTCTGTGTGTGCCAGGAGGCAGTGACTAGGCTGCTGGGCTAGGAGAAGTCGCCTCCTCTGGAACTGCGGGGGAGAGGGGGGAGGACTCCAGGTAACTATGGGGGGGGGGACACACTTCTCCCTGCCTCCTTTTTCCCAGGCCTCCACTCCTATACACAGCACAAGTGGCGGTTGGGGTATCGATATCTGCGATTCCCAAACCATGATACTGGATGCATTAGGGCCCTAGTCGGAGCTGTCATGCGACTCAGCAGGCCAGGATCCAAGGGTTGGTCATGTTCTGCCACTACAAGGCCTCCCCATTTGCCAGGTGGGGGTGGTGGGATAATGGGTCGGGATGGAGCTGCTCAGAATGCCAGTTAACCCTCCCCCCCCACCTGGAAGGCCACTGCCATACACCTGTCCCGCTTGGGCTGAGGAGGGAGCTATTTCCCCCCTGGAAGGCTCTTCCTGCCGAACAGATTCATCAGAGTGAAGACTGGGAGGTGTTGATGGGCAGTGGCTTCTTGGAGGAGGCTGCAGAGTGGCTGCAGAAGGACCCAGGCCTAAAATACCAACGTCTTCCTTGAAAGCACGAGGCCTAACACGTCCAAAAGCTGGCATGGGAAGAAAGAGGCCAGTAGCCGGCAGGCCTCTTATAAGCCTGGGCATGTCCCCTCCCCTGTGGAACTGTTGTGGGATTGCCCAGGATTTTGGGCAGTCCCGTGAGAGCTGGAGCATGGTCAGGAGGATGAATCCCCCTCCCACTGCTGCCTAAGATCTGCATGTCACCCTACAATGGCACCTCAAAGTCAGGGTGTGAATCTAAGTTCTTGCAAACAGCTCAACCACCACTGGGAAGCTGCAAGACTTACTATTATTTATTTATTTTCTATTATTTATTTAATTATTATTTGATTTATATCCCACCCTCTCAGCAGGAGCCCAGGGTGTCAACATGTATTATTACATGTAATAATATAATAACATGTATTATTACATGTTATCTAGAGTGCTGAGACTCCATGGCGCAGAGTGGTAAGTGGCAGTAACGCAGCCGAAGCTCTGCTCACGGCCGGAGTTCGATTCCAACGGATGGAGGAAGTCGAATCTCTGGTAAAAGGGCCCAAGGTCCACTCAGCCTTCCATCCATCCGTGGTCGGTAAAATGAGTACCCGGCATATGCTGAGGGGTAAAGAAAGGCCAGCGAAGGAACTGGCAATCCCACCCCATATATACGGTCTGCCTAGTAAACGTCACAAGACGTCACCCTAAGAGTCGGAAACTACTCGCACCACAAGTGCGGGGACACCTTTACCTTTAGGGTGCTGAAACTTTGCATCCAGATTGGTTCCTGGTGAGGATATCCTGAAATTGGTTCCTGATGAGGATATCCTGAAAGGGGTCAAACGACCACTTACCCGTAGAGCCTCTGTAACCATTGGGCTGTATTCCTATACACACACATGATAAAGTAAACCAGATTTAATACAGTGGGACATAATTCCAAGTAAACATGCAAAGGATGTTGGTCATTGTTCAGAGCTGTGTTTTGTTTTGTTTTTTAGATCCATATCCAAGAGTGTGTTGTCTTGTTTCAACTAGGTATATTAATATAAATACATTACTCATATGTTATATATTTCTGATTTGCCATTCCTAATTATTCACTTCTTTCTTGGTTGATTTGGGTTAACCTTTGTGTTTGTGCAGGTTCCAAAGATCCCCACAGCATGTACTCAGTAATTCTGTACACATACAAGGCTTTTCACAAGGTCTCCTGCATTTGCCAATGTATGGCACCAGGTGGCTTGTCTGCTGCTGGGCCAAAAACCTCCGTATAGTTACCTACCTACATGATGTCCATTTATTTATTTATTTATTTATTGCACTTGTATACCGCCCCATAGCCGAAGCTCTCTGGGCGGTTTACAGCAATCAAAAACATTAAAACAAATATACAATTTAAAGCACATATTTTAAAAACAATTTAAAACACAATTTTAAAATTTAAAACAATATAAAAACAATTTAAAACACATGCTAAAATGCCTGGGAGAAGAGGAAAGTCTTGACCTGGTGTCGAAAAGATAACAGTGTTGGTGCCAGGAGCACCTCGTCAGGCAGATAATTCCATAATTTGGGGGCCACCACTGAGAAGGCCCTCTCCCTTGTTGCCACCCTCCGAGCTTCCCTTGGAGTAGGCACCTGGAGAAGGGCCTTTGATCTTGAACATAATGTACGGGTGGGTTCATTTGCAGCTCCAGTGCTATGTCAGATGTTGCTTTAGAAGATCCCTTTGAGTTTTGTGAAGTACAGGGGCTACAGTAAACAAAGGGGCACCAAAAGCCTGCATGGAACCTCCCAATGTAGTTCTTTGAATGCTATCCATGTTTATATTCTTGACTTCAATATTAAATATTTTTGTAGGAGTTACATTGGAAGCATTCAGCATTGGTCTTCAGGAAATATATCTAAAGTTGAGCTCTGAATTGAACAGGCTTTATAACACACTGAGGAACTAGAGGTGGACAGGAGCTAGGACAGTTAGTTGAAAGTCAGATGGGAAAAGGATAACTTAGAAGGTTAGATGGGTAGATAAAAATTCCAACCAGATTTTTCCAGTCTTCTCCTTGAAGGTCTTCAGCACAGACAGGTGGGAGAAGTGCAAAAAAGGGTGTGAAGAGTGCAGCAAAGATGAGGAAGAAAAAAACTGGAGTTCCCAACAAGGGAGAAAGGAGAATTCAGGGAAGAGACAGTGACCTTATAGTGGGAGAAGTCAACATAACCTTGAGATTTCTTCCAGAAGCACCAACAGTTCAGAAACATAATTCAATAATTGGCTGGAGAGTCAATCAAGACTGCTGTAGTGAGTGAGACCAGGAGGAGGACAGTGGAATAAGGCTGTTGAAGAGAAAAAAATGGAAGGCAACTCGGAGAGGTGAGGACAAGGAATGCAGGTTCAGGTTCTTTCCTATACGATTCTGGTTACATAACTGCTTGCTTGGTGATTGAAAATACAGAGTATGTATGTTTGTTGTTGATTGTTGGGTTGAATTTTTTTAACAGTATTAGTAATATTAGCGTTCTCACTACCACCATCTTTATAAAACCTATGCTGTGCTGAGCCTGTCCCCAAGGCTGTAGTCCTGACCCTCCCTATTTATGCTGTCCCATTCAGGTCAGCGGGAATTAAGATGCAGTTTTGTTGGAATCAACTCTCCATTCTGTAATTGAATTTATTCTGTTACACCAGTGTACTGAAGTCACTAATAAGGCTGGATGCTTCCAGATGGGTCTTTATGGTGATATTGATGCTCATCATGCATGCAAATGTTTCACAGAGGCCACACGATGTCATCCATATCAAAATGCCAGCCATATTCCCCATCCCCACCACATTTAATCCAGATTAATCCTTCTGGGGAAAATCTGGTAAATTGAGAAAAACCCTCTTGCTAGTTCTCCATTTGTGATATCTTAACTCCTCATTTGCAAACTAAGCTTCTGTCTGGAAGCACCCACTGTGCTAGCATTGTATTGCTTCAGCTACAGAAGAAGAAGCCTCAGTTACCAGTGTTAGCCAAATCTGTCAACCGAGAAGCTGCAGTCACACAGGCCTAAAGCTGTTTGGCTACTATGGAATCCTGTGTATTGGCCTAAAGAGGCACACCTGATAAACATTATAGTAACTGCTTTTAATGTTGTTGGTAAAGAAGTACAGGGTAGTTGGTTATAAAGTGATACACTCAGTTTGTAATATAGCCACTAGGTGGCATTATTATTTCTGTAGTTGAGGGTAAACTGGAGATTCTTACTCAGCATTCACTTTCCCAATGACAATAAATATGATTCCTATCTCAATTGATGGTCTCCTGTACGTTTCATTGCCATCTTTGGACAGACTATGACATATATAACTGCCATGAGATACTATGGTAATCATGCCCAGCAAACACATAATGATCTGAACTGTAAATAGAGTCGGATGTGCCACGATTTCTCTGCAAACTTGCAGAGGAACTGTTCACTTGAATTTCCTTCAAGTATATTACTTTTAAAAGCCAAGGTTACTAAGTATGCTTTTTTCTGACGAAGCACTGAATCCCTATATGGTGTCAACACATATACAAAGTTGAGAATGAATTTTCACACACATCTATAGATGCATCAAAGGTGAGTTCTGCAGCATATAAACTACACATGTGTGGAGAGGCTTCCTTGTACAGGTACAAGGTTTTAGGAAGCTTGTGAACTGTGAGTTCAGTTCTCCTGAGGCAGCTGTTTCCCAGAACTAACTACCCTGGTCTCCTTTGCCATGCCAGGAAAGCAATCAAGAGAAGTTTCACTCTAAAAATTAAATTAATTCCTAGAAACATCACTTTTCATAAGGAAATGCTTGACAGCATGTCACATAGAAGCTATACATCTCTCCAAAATACAGGTGCTAGAATCAACTGTACAAGCACAAAATCTCTGTTCTACAGAAAGGCCCTGGGCCAGCCAGCTAACACTGCTTCTGATGGCTCTGCTAGCAAATCTTACACATCTTATTTTGGTAGTATATAAGTTATGAGAAAAGTTAAATAAGGTAAATTATTTATAATGATCATTGGCACAGTTGGGTGGAGGTCTAAAACTTTTGCAGCTAAGGTTCTAGGCACATTATACTCTTCAAAACCATTTTAAAATGGAACCAGCTTGAAACGATTTGAAATGATATATTTTTCAACTTTTTTAACAAACTATGGAAGAAATGCACCACCACCCCCACACACACACAGAGTTAGTAAAGTGTCATTAGGCTTCCTAGGCTCTGTATCTTCTCAGGTCCTGCCCTGGACTAGGCTAGGCTGTTGCACGGTCTAGGCTCAAAAGCCTAGGCACACCCACAAATGCACTAATAACACCTACCCTCTGCAGAGGCTGGCTGAGCACTGTAGGGGAGGGGGAGATGCTCTGCAGTGCATAACAATACTGTCCTTCTTCCCACCTTTCATTCCTCCAATTACAAACCCTTAGGTTTGCAAACTCCTGCCCACATCCATCCAGATTTGTGTTCACTTCATTTACACCTTTCATTCTTGTATTTGCTGTGTTCACATTCCCTTGGTAACTTTGCCCTGCTCCTCTCTTTGGATGCCTAAACTGTATTTGTAAAAGCTCAATGGAAGTTTTAAGTTACTGCAATGCTAGAAACTTGGGGACTGAAGGAAAATTTCATTGGGGGGGCAGAATGGTCATTTGGGGGGGGAATGCCCTCATTCACCACCCCCCAGTTGCTACACCGGGGCCTTTTCCAGTTATCTGTTTTTGTGGAATAGGAGTGTTCCTGCAAGTCCCTTGGATGTTACAGAGCCCTGGGGGTCTCATATAAAATGATCTGAATGGCATATCGATGTAGAAGAGATTTAAGCTAGTTCATTTCACATTTCTAACCAATAACCACATTACCTGTCAGCAGCGCAATTGAAACTGAGTTGCTGGATCATCTTTGGTGTTTCACTGCAGTTTTCTGTTGAATCTCTTCAGTATATTCCTAGACATTAAATAATATTTACCTTCAGTAGAAATTAAATCCACCACTACAGCTAACTGAAGGTTAGCAACTCAATCTTATTCCTTTTGGAAGATTGTCTAAATGCCCATGTGCCAAGTGCTCCAAAAGTATTCCAGGTTTACATAGAACTTTGGCATGTAGCTATATTGTTGCAATTGTATGGATGCAACTATGCAATATCCTGTGCAAACAAGGGCCTAGATGTGGCAAAGGCTTGGTGGGTGACTTGAGTCAGAATCCACGATGCCATTGTACCTCTTCACTCTAAGGACAGGTCCATACATTTAAACCACATGACTTCCCAAAAAAATCATGGGAATTGAAGGGTACTGGTAATTTGTAGCTCTGGGAAGGCAAAACCACTATTCCCAGAATTCTAGGGGAAGTCATATGCTTTGAATTTATGCTGTGGATATGTTCAATAACTCAAATTATAGGAAAAAGCAGGTAAAATTAAATGCTCATAAACAGCATAGATAAATAGAGCCAATATTAGTATCATGATCTTGAGGACTGCAAAGCCTGCAACATCTGATTGCAACATCTGCATCTGAATTCTTTACCCCCTCCATTTGGTTTCAGATGCACCAAATATTTGGTGACTTGGTGGTGCATTCTAATGTTTTTTTTTTTGCAACAGCAAGGTCACTTGCTATCCCTTATCCCTCCAGCTTTACCAGCCATGTTTTAGAACAGGGATAGGAAACCTGGAGCCCTCCAGATGTTGTTGACTAACTCTCATTAGCCCCAGCTAGCATAAGCAACAATTAGGGATGAGGAGAATTGTTGTCTAGCTACATCATGAGGGCCACAGGTTCTGTACTCCGATTTAGAAGGACAGAGACTTCTGGTTATTGGTTAATTGTTATCAGCAATGTAGGTGGGCAATGCAGCATGGTGATTGGTCCTTCTCATGTGCAATTGCCAGGCAACAAGATGTCTGGGTATGAGGTAGTTGGTTGGAAAGGTGTGGCATTGCAAAGTATTCTTTAGTCTCTTTGCCTGTGCTGCATGTTTCATAATATTGTGTTGGTGTGTGAATGCTGGTTGAATGAATGTAAGATACTGGCCAGCTTTCACTGCTGCCTAGTAGAGGTGCATTGCCAGCCATCATAGTTGGGTTTTTGGGCAAGCCCATAAATCTGTGACTAAGATGGCCTAGAGAATGAACTGATATCACCATAAGCCACATGGAAGTTGCTTTGAGTTCCTTGGAGGATGAGAGGCATATAAACATAACCAATAAAATTGACATGTGCAGACTGCATAAATTCTCTTTCACTGTTCACTTTTGATGTTAATTTTGTTGAAAGATACAGAAGTTTCAATGAATTTGCCCCAAAACACCTTCAGCAGAGTATGCCAAACTCCACATACAACAGCACTGTTCTGACTAGCTTCATCTTTGTTTACCTAGGAGAAAGTCTTGAATATTAGTTTTGTGTATCTGCTGTGTATAGCAAGTATTTTAATTACTCCTGTCTTGAGTTCTTAGTGTTAATTCACAATTATTTTTTATAGAATGTCACCAGGAGTTTGGGCTGGATTTTTTTGTGTACTAGGCCAAATATACAAAGGTCTTTTCAAAGAAAGTACTGGATCCTTCATTACCTCAAAGTAGAAAAAAATTCTAACCTATACAGTATATATCCAGATGTGAAGAGGTCTCTAGGGTACATCCCAGAGCTACAAAATAGCAGCCTCCTATAGAATTTATATTTTATTATAATAAAAAAAATCTCTGTCGTTCTGAATGGGTGCATTGTATGGAACTGCAAGCAGTGTACTTGATTTGAGTGAGTCACTCCTAAATTGTGATATAACCATTAAAGAAGTTGATAAAAAATATACTATTTCAATACACACATACAGCTACCATCCACTGAAAAAACATCTGGGCCACATTATCCTGTCAAAGTAAAATTCATATATACTTGACTTTTCTGTTAATCTCAATATCAGAGAATCACGATTCACTTTGGAAAATATGGCTCAGATCCAAAGAACCATGCACAGTGACCTGCTTGCAGAACAGGGGCTTCCTGCCTGTTCCCTAAAAACACTCATAAGGGTTGGAGGATCCTCCAAAATGGCATTTGAGATGACAGGGCTGCAACTGCAGTAGGGGGGAATCAGCAGAAATTGATTATCGTCCTTGCTGCTGCCGCCCCCCCCCAATACATTCTTCCAAATGGAAGAATACCTTCCATTTGCACAAAGGGCATTTTGGATGAAAACTAATACTTATATTCACTAATAACAGGCAAAACACCTTGCGGTTTAAGAATGTACCTACAGCCAACAGATATGTCTATCAAACTTTAAAAAGCAGGGAAATTGGGCAGCCATAGTGAATGCACCAGGGGAGCAGGAGACCTGACCTCCTCTCTGAGATATTGTACTGCCCTACAAATTTGTCAAAATGCAAACACAATTTGGGTTGGTCTTCCACAGTCCAATCCACTTCCTGTGTAGCTTGGAAGATTTTGGTAATGTGCTTCTGAGCATATGGTGAGTAGTGCAGCACCTGCCATCTCCAAAGATGGAAAATTACATTTTTGTTTGTTTGCTGGTATTCTTACTTTGCTTCTTTTCTGCATTACTACTGTTTCTACAGAGAATCTGACCTAGAAAATTATATTTCTCTCATTATTCATCCTAGAAATCTGTGTCGAATTGTTTTTATTAATTTCAAAGCCCTTTTATTAGTCAATGTCATATGATGATGAAGACAGCCTTTTCTGTTTCACACTAGAGGTTATGTTTTATTTCTATTTTGGGTGCATTAACAGTTGAATCTGAAACTGACGTTTGGTGTAAAATCAGACTGATTACAATATGTTGCTATTGAGTTCAGTGGGATTTACTCCCCTGCAGTCATGCCTAGGATAGGTGAAACTGACCACAGGGGATGGGGAGGGGGGGAGGGGAGCAGGCAGGAGGGGGGGAGGAGAGCAGATTTGACATTTGCCTGTTTATTGAGTTCAGTGGGATTTAGTCCCATGCAATCATGCTTAGGATAGGTAAAACTGACCATGGGGAAGAGGGAGGGGCAGGAGCAGGAAGGAGGGGAGGGGGAGGGGAGGGGGAGGGAAGGGGCAAGAAGGAGGGGAGAGGAGGAGGGAAGGGCAAGTTTGATCATTTGCATGCTTTTTGAGTTCAGTGGGATTTACTCTTGTGCAATCATACTTAGGATAGGTGAAACTGACCTGGAGAAGGGGGACAGGAAGGGGGAGGGGAGGGGAGGGGGAGGGGAAGAGATTGGGTGGGTGGGCACGGGGAAGAGAGGAAGTCCCTTTTCTTTCCAAAAGGAAAACATTGCGAACAGTATCATTGTTTTTCAGGGTTTCCCCCACCTTTTTATTCTACAGCAGGCACATGTAGTCTCCTACCCAAATTTAAACCTTGCCACATCCACACCAGACCTTTATTTCACTTTAGATAGTCAGGGCTCCTCCCAAAGAATCCTGGGAAGTCTAGTTAGTGAAGGGTGCTGAGAGTTGCTAGGAGATGCCCTGTTACTCTCACAGAGCTTCAATCGGAGCAGCTGACTGTTAAACCACTCTGGTCACTGGAGCTCTGTCGGGAATAGGAGTCTCCTCTCAGCACCCTTCACAAACTACACTTCCTAGGATTCTTTGGGGGAGGCCATGATTGTGTAAAGTGAAATAAAGGTCTGGTGTGGGTGTGGCCCCCTGTTTAGGCAAGGCCAGCAGCTGTGAGTCTGGCTTTTAGAACACTGACGGTTCTTACTGAGCATGCCCGGCCTTATCATTGAGTTCAATGCTAAGTGGAGAAGGCTGGTGTGATCTTACAACCCACTCTCAAACCATGGTTTTATTGTTCAATCCGAACAGTGCCAGTCACTTTCCCAGACATCCCCAAAGGTTTCAGTGCTGTCTTCTAATCTGTCTTTTATGGCAAGAACTTCATTTGCATTTTAGTTTTGTCTTCCTCAGAAAGAAACTATTTTTGCCATTAACATTCATTATGGCTTCATTTTAAATTGCTGCAGCATTTTCATAGGGAAGGTGACTAAGTGTAACATAGATTTCATCTTACGCATGCAAAGCAACATTTGGGGTGTTAAGCGCCTCCAATTATTTATGCTGCATAATGTTTCCTCAGTGTATGAGTCATACAGTGCTGGTATCTTCCCCCCCTTTCCTTTTTTTCGCTGGGTGGGTGAGTGAGTGAGTAGCTGTTTCCTCTTTCACCTGTAAGTCACATCCAAGAAGCAGCTCATCTGAAAATTCTCCTGTGGGTTTTGGAGACAGGTAAAGTTCAATGGAATGTGAGACGATGCTCCCCAGGAGTCCTACTGGAAGCAGAGAGAAAAGTCTTAAGACATCAGGGAAAGGGAATCATTAATCTTGTCAGTTTCATATCTGATTCATATTCTTCCCATTCAAAGATGCTTCATGTGTTAGCTTTTCAGGTTTGAGTATTAATACCTGTGTCCAGAAAGAAAAGAAAAAGCTGTAAATTGCCTGTGGTGGAGCTTCTGCTTTGATCCTGGTGGGAAGGCAGTGAGGATGTTGTCTTCACCCTGGAGCAAGATATACTTGCTTTGTTGTTTGTTTTTTCTAGCACACATATTTTGTCACTTAAAAAGTAATTTATGATGCCATTTTATGAGAGCCAGTGCTCTTGAGAATAGAGGTGGGTAGAAAATAGATCAGGATTTGTAATTGGATCTCTTGGTTGTTTGCAGTAGATCAGCAATAGTTTCTGACTCCCAATTGTCTTGACAATAGAAATGAAAAGGCTCCCCCCCTCCATTGCTGAAACAGAGAAAGCTGGTGAGGGGGTGAAACCAGGAATGGATTTTTGTCCTGAACTCAACATGTGGTCAGAAACAACCTGTATTTCATTTTTAGTGTCTGCCCGCCTTCCTGAGCCACTGTTTTACACTGGCTGTGACTGGCGTGGTCCTCAGGCTTCTAGTAAAAAACTTAAATAGATCCCACATGCCAAAGGCCTGCCCACCCTTGTTGGAGAAGAAGGACAGACATAACATGAACAGTGGACACAACAATATCTTTGTACAGCAATAAGCTATGCCTGTTTATTTTTTCATAACAGGAGAATGTCATTGGTTCCTTTCATGTTTCAGCAAGCAACAAGTCATGTAACACCAGAAAACAAGTAATCAAACTGGAGGATTTTACTTTCTTGATCTGGTTGGTGACTGATGACTACTTGAGAAGCAAATTGTTCTGGCTGCAATTGCCATGCTGGTACCTCTGGTGTATTGATTTCCACTGGAAGGTTTTTGAAGGAATGCTTCTGGTAGCACCCTTCCTTCCTACAGTTATACCATGGTTTTATAGTTATTTGAAGGGAGATGAGGATTGGCTGTTGTACAAATTTCCTATTAGCTAGCTAAGTTTCTCCTGCTCTGCAAGAGGAAATAAATGGTGATTTTTGCCTCTGGCATAACTCATTAGGAAGCTCACTTAGGATCCTTCCAAAGACCTGCTTTCCCTAACAGTTGTATTGTATATGACACCAGGTGCACTGAGTCAATGTTAATGACACACATGAGCCATAGAGGTTCCCTGTTACAATCACAGCTCATGGAACAGCATGAACGACTCAGCAACTGTAGCTTCATACCTATCCCTAATCACTCCATAACCTAGGAGCTGCCTCCTTATTGAGTTTCCAGTGATGGGGCACTGGTTACTGGCTACATGTGAGAAGGATCTTGGGGTTGTTGTTGATCACAAGCTGAATATGAGCCAACAGTGTGATGTTGCTGCAAAAATGGCAAATGGTATTTTAGGCTGCATTAACAGAAGTATAGTCTCCAAATTGCGTGAAGTATTGATTCTCCTCTATTTGGCACTGGTTAGGCTAGGGTTGCCATATTGCCCGGTTAGCCGAGTTTTACCCGGATTTTATGCATGCCACCTGGCACCTGGCTAGTCCTTTAGGTGGCCCGGATTCTCAGCTTTAATTTAAAAAAAAAAAAAGTTTCTAGGTGGTCCGGTTCTCGAGATATACATAAAAACGTCAGCCGCCCCCCCGACTGTTAAATCTTTCTTTAAACAGTACTGTATAGCACTTCGTAGCTTTAACCCTGCCCGTTCAGGATTGCAGCCAATCAGGGATTGTGTTTCAGTTTCATTGACCTTAGGCAGCATCTAGAAAACAAAATGGTGGTTTCACCCCCTGTTTATCTGAAAATCTCATAAATTGGGTAAGTATATACATTTCAGTTTTTTTCCTCTTGTGTGCAGGAGACAGATCTTGGGCAGTGTTTTGAAAACCTTCCCAATGCTTCCTTTTTGTAAAAGCAATGCTAATCCCATATGCCCAGAGTAAATCCCATTGAATTCAATAGGACTTACTTTTGAGTAGACATGGTTATCAATGTGCTGAAAATCAATGGGACTTTGGAGTGAATGTAAAAAAAAATTGTGTTTGTGCCCTCCAGTCCTATTTTAAAGCAAGTAGGCAGGGCTTACTTAGGTATTACAGTTTTTATTCTGTAGGAAAGTAATACTGATTTTTTTAAAACTAATACTGATTTTTCTGCAATGACCAACTGGTTTGACAATAAACTATTATATGGCCTGTATGTATTTATACATCTGCAGTGTGTGCGTGTGCGTGTATGGAGTCTTTCCAACACCCCTGTGAGGTAGGGTTGGAAACCAAGGCAGCTCACAACAAGAAATAAAGCCATTTAAAATCCAATGACCATAAAACAAGTATAAACAGTTGCAAAACAGCGTAAAGTGGCATGATTTGGAATTTTGGGTTGTGTGAATGAAGTTGCTTATCACTTGAAGTTGCATTTCTGTCCCTGTTTGAGTAAGCCCCACTGAATACGCTGGGACTTGCTTCTGAATAAATAAACCTAGGATTGCACTATAAATATCTTTACAGTTTGTGTAAATAATAAATATATTTGATAGTCATGCTTTTATATAAATATTTCTTCATTTATCATATTTTTGGTTGTGAGATGCTTAGTTTTCTGCCTTACTCATAGGAATCTTGTTGTGGTTGGTATGGTATTACATTTAGGAAAGTGTTACTGCCTTTTGTGTTGTTTTTTTCCTATTTGCATTTCCCTTATCTTTAACCTCACTCTGTTACAGCCATAGAAGCAACAGCAGCATATGCAAGATAATTAACTCCCATTAGTGATAAGAACAAGAATTTATAATTATTATTTCAATTAAAACAAGAGGCTTATCAATACTTTGAAGAGGACCAGATATTTATTTTCTTTCTGAGCCCAGGACTGGGTCTTTCATGATGCCCGGCGGGGGAGGGGAGCAGGAGAGTAGTCGATAAGACAGACATCCTGGCATTGGTAATCTAATTAACAAGGTATGTGTGGGGTTGTTGCACACTTCCAGGCCCAGTTTCATTTTGAGTATGGAGGTGGAATCTGTGTAGATGTGGTTGAGAAATTTTGAGTTAAGCAAAGCTCTGCTTTTATGAAACCTAAGAAACATACAGATACTTTGAATGTCTGAGTGCCTGCACCAGTGGAATACTGGAGGAACTTGTAAAGCTTGCTGCAACAGTATTTACAACTGAGCATGTGGTGTGAAAGACTCCTTTTCCTAACATTTTGGCTTCTTGTTTTTCTCCACCCACCACATCTTTGAAATATATCGTATATGGTTAACAGTACTGTTGCCCTAACCTACTTTATGTTTGTTGCTATTTTGTGTTTTTATTATGTTTTTATATTGATTGTGTATTTTTATTGCTTTTATTATATTTGTAAGCTGTGCTGAGCTCTGTTTTTAACAGCAAAAGGGCAGGATACAAATTCTCTTAATCAATCAATAAATACTCCATAGTGTTGGAAACTAGAGTCTAGGCATTCAAGGCTAAAAATGTTGCTTTTAAAAAAAAGATTTCTCACATCTTTCCCCAGTTTTTGGTGGTAATTCCTAGGCACAAAAACAAAACAACTGGACAATCCAAGTATTAATATGCAAATATTTGCATAATTTGCAAATAATATGCAAATACTTTACATAATATGCAAATTAACCTGCCTGGATTTGTGGAACTGGAATATGGCAACTCTAGGTTAGGCCCTATCTTGCGTACTATGTCCAGACACTACACTTTAAGAAGGATGCAAACAAACTGGAACAGATTCAAAGGAGGGCAGCAAGGAGGTCCAGGGTACTGGAAACAAAGCCCTATGGGGAGAGACTAAAAGAACTGGACATGTTTAGCCTGGAGAAGAGAAGACTGAGGGGAGATATGATAGCACTCTTCAAGTACTTGAAAGGTTGTCACACAGAGGAGGGACAGGATCTCCTCTCAATTGTTCTAGAGTGCAATACACTGCATAATGGGCTCAAGTTGCAGGAAGCCAGATTTCAGCTGAACATCAGGAAAGACTTGCTAACTGTTAGAGTGGTATGACAATAGAACCAATTACCTAGGGAGGTGGTGGGCTCTCCAACACTGGAGGCATTCAAGAGGCAGCTGGACAGTCACCTGTCAGGTATGCTTTAATTTGGATTCCTGCATTGAGCAGAGGGTTGGGCTTGATGACCTTATAGGCCCCTTCCAACTCTATGATTCTATGGTTCTAAGAGCTGTAGTCAGGAATGTGCTGTTTTACACAAGGCTGATTTAAAAGCCTGTAGGAGCCTGTGGGAGTTTCAGGAAGGAATAAAACTCTGACTTCCATACCTTCTTAGAACAGGTAGAGGTATTAGAATCATAGAATAGTAAATTTGAAAGAGACCTATAAGGCCATCGTGCCCAACCCCCTGCTCAGTGCAGGAATCTAAATCAAAGCATTTCTGACAGATGGCTGCCCAGCTGCCTCTTGAATGCCTCCAGTGTCGGAGAGCCCAGTGTTGGAGTTGCCCTCCTCTGAACCTGTTCCAGTTTCTCTGCATCCTTCTTGAAGTGCGGAGACCAGAACTGGACACAGTATTCAAGATGAGGCCTAACCAGTGCTGAATAGAGGGGAACTAGTACTTCACACGATTTGGAAACTGTACTTCTGTTAATGCAGCCTAACATAGCATTTGCCTTTTTTGCAGCCACATCACACTGTTGGCTCATATTCAGCTTGTGATCAACGACAATTCCAAGATTCTTCTCACATGTCGTATTACTGAGCCAAGTATCCCCCATTGTACGAGGGCTTTTACATTCTGGCCCTCGGGATATTATAGATTCATCTGTAGCCCGCTGTGATGAGTTCGCGAGGCACTTCCAGGATAAGATCGCATGCATTCGCCGGGACTTAGACTCCAATATTATGGCAGTGGGATCTAATGAAGCATCCAGAACACGGTCTTGTCCTTATTTATTGGATGAGTTTCAGTCTGTGCAGCTTGAGGATGTTGACAAGATCCTTGGACTGGTGTGGGCGACCACATCTGTGCTGGACCCTTGCCCCTCTTGGCTGGTGAAAGCTGGCAGGACCGGAACCGCCGGCTGGGCCAAGGAGATAATAAACGCCTCTTTGAGAGAGGGAGTGGTCCCTGACTGCCTAAAAGCGGCGGTAGTGAGACCGCTCCTGAAGAAACCCTCTTTGGACCCAGATAACCTGAACAACTATAGACCTGTGGCGAATGTTCCGTTCCTGGGCAAGATCCTGGAGCGGGTGGTTGCCGGCCAGCTCCAGGGGCTCTTGGATGACACTGATTATCTTGATCCATTTCAATCCGGTTTTAGGCCCGGTTTTGGCACCGAAACAGCCTTGGTCGCCCTGTATGATGACCTTTGTCGGGAGAGGGACAGGGGGAGTGTGACTCTGTTGATTCTCCTTGATCTCTCAGCTGCTTTTGATACCATCGACCATGGTATCCTTCTGGGGAGACTCACGGAGTTGGGAGTTGGGGGTACTGCTTGGCAGTGGCTCCACTCCTACTTGGTGGGTCGCCACCAGAAGGTAGTGCTTAGGGAACATTGCTCGATACCCTGGACTCTCCGTTGTGGAGTCCCGCATGGATCGGTACTGTACCCCATGCTTTTTAACATCTACATGAAGCCGCTGGGTGCGGTCATCAGGAGTTTTGGGGTGCGTTGTCATCAGTACGCTGATGACACGCAGCTCTATTTCTCCTTTTCATCTTCTTCAGGTGAGGCTGTTAACATGCTAAACCGTTGCCTGGCCGCGATAATGGACTGGATGGGAGCTAACAGACTGAAGCTCAATCCAGACAAGACTGAGACGCTGTTGGTGAGTGCCTTCTCTAACCAGATGGTGGATGTTCATCCTGTTTTTTTTTTGTTTTTTTTTAATAATTTTTATTCAAATTTTTCCAAAAACAAACAAAACAAAGTAAAAAAAACCATAACAATACATCAACAAAAAATGAAAATAAAATAGTTGACTTCCGATTTGTCGCAGATCAGCTATAAGTATATAATATACATCAAACCTGTCCCTTAATATATACATACAGAATCCCTTTTCTCCATAGGCTGTCTTAATTAATCGTCAAATCCCAGTATCATCATTTTATTTTGATCTTTCAACAAAAAGTCTAAGAGAGGCTTCCATTCCTTAAGAAATGTATCTGTCGATTTTTCTCTAAGTAAACATGTCAATTTATCCATTTCTACTAAGTCCATTAATTTCAATAGCCATTCTTCCGTTGTTGGTGTTGATTCCATTTTCCACTTTTGTGCATATAATAATCTTGCTGCCGTAATCATATATAATATTATTCTTCCATATTTCTTTTCTATTTGTTTATCCATAAAACCCAATAAAAAAAAATCTGTTTTTGATGTTTGATGTTTGATGTTTTTGTTTCAAACAATACCTGTAATATCCTCTGATTTACCTTTTAAACAATGGCAAAAAGATATCTCTAAATTTGTATGGCAAGGAAAAAAACCAAGAGTTAAATTTAAACTACTACAAGATGCTAAAGAAAGAGGAGGACTGGGATTACCAAATCTGAGACTTTATTTTGCTGCCTGCTGTCTAGTCTGGATAAAGGAATGGATTTTATTGAGGAATAAAAGACTATTGGATTTGGAGGGCCATAATTTGAAGTGGGGATGGCATGGATATCTATGGTATGACAAAGTAAAAGTAAATGTAGACTTTAACAATCATTTCATAAGACGTCCTCTGTTGAAAATATGGAATAGATATAAACCAAGGTTTTATTCGAAAATACCATTATGTGTCTCAAGTCAAGAAGCGTTTTATAGAAGAGAAATGGCTGGAAAAGAGAAATGGTTAACTTATCAAGAACTATTAGAAAATGTACATGGAGAATATACAATGAAAGAGAGAGAACAACTGACAAAGGAAGGATATAGTTTTCAATGGTTTGCCTATTTACAATTGTTAGAAAGATATAAAATGGACAAGAAAATGTATGGGTTTGAAATAAGTAAATCTGATTTTGAAATAGGATTGTGTACAAATGATGAAAATATAATTGCGAAAATGTATAAACTCTTATTGAAAATGGATATGGAGGAAGAACAAGTAAAAGAGTGTATGGTAAAGTGGGCAAAAAATTTTGGTTATAACATACAAATGGATCAATGGGAAAATATGTGGAAAAAAGGTTTGAAATTTACACTATGCTATAATCTTAAAGAAAATTTTTATAAAATGATGTACCGTTGGTACATGACTCCAGAAAAGTTGTCAAAAATGTATAGTAATGTTTCTAATGTTTGTTGGAAATGTAAACAACAAGAAGGATCATTTTATCATATGTGGTGGTTATGTAAAAAGGCAAAATCATTTTGGGCACAGATAGGTAGGAAGATGCAAAAAATTCTAAAGATAAATATTCAGATGTTCATCCTGTTCTTGATGGGGTTACACTCCCCTTGAAGGAACAGGTTCGTAGCTTGGGAGTTCTTTTCGATCCTTCCTTGTCTCTTGAGGCCCAGGTGGCCTCGGTGGCACGGAATGCTTTTTACCATCTTCGATTGGTAGCCCAGCTACGTCCCTATCTGGACAGTGACGACCTCGCCTCAGTTGTTCATGCTCTGGTAACTTCTAGATTGGACTACTGCAATGCGCTCTACGTTGGGCTGCCCTTGAAGACTGTTCGGAAACTACAGCTAGTCCAGAATGCAGCGGCCAGATTGCTGATGTGGACCAGAAGGTCCGCTCATATAACACCTGTTCTGGCCCATCTGCACTGGCTTCCTATTTGTTTCCGGGCTAGATTCAAAATGCTGGTTTTGACCTATAAAGCCCTACACGGCATGGGACCACAATACCTTGTGGAATGCCTCTCCCAATAGGAACCTACCCGTACACTGCGCTCAACATCTAAGGCCCTCCTCCAAGTGCCATCCCATCGAGAAGCTCGGAGGGTGGTGACTAGAACTAGGGCCTTTTCAGTGGTGGCCCCCGAACTGTGGAACAGTCTCCCCGATGAGGTGCGTCTGGCGCCGACGCTACTATCTTTTCGGTGCCAGGTGAAAACCTTTTTATACTCCCAGGCATTTTAAAGTGTATTTTAACAGTATTTCACTATTATCTTGTATTTTGGACATTGTTTGGTTCTTTTGTTGTTTGTTTGTTTTTGGTTCTTGATTTGTTGTATTTCTTGTACTTATACACTGTGCTTGTTTTATCTTTTATGTACACCGCCCAGAGAGCCTTCGGGCTTAGGGCGGTATATAAATTAAATTAAATAAATAAATAAATCTTATAACTGTGCATTTGGTTTCTTTTTCCTAAGTGTAGAACTTTGCATTTATCCCTGTTGAATTTCATTCTGTTGTTTTCAGCCCAATGCTCCAGCCTATCAAGGTCCTTTTGAATTTTGTTTCTGTCTTCCACAGTATTAGCTATGCCCCCCAATTTTGTATCATCTGCAAATTTGATAAGCATGCTCTGTACCTCCTCATCCAAGTTGTTAATAAAAATGTTGAAGAGCGCTGGGCCCAGGACCAAGCCCTGTGGAACCCCACTTCTTACTTCTGCCCCGTTTGAGAAGGAACCATTGATAAGCCAACTGTGGATCCACCTGATAGTTGTTCCATCCAGCCTACATTTAGCTAGCTTGCTAATTAGAATATCATGGGGCATTTTGTCAAAAGCTTTGCTGAAGTTGATGTATATTATGTCCACAGAATTCCCACAATCTACCAGGGAGGTTACCCAATCAAAAAATGAGATAAGATTAGTTTGGCAGGATTTGTTCTTCATAAATCAATGTTGGCTCCTAGTAATCACTGCATTGTTTTCAAGGTGCTTACAGATTGACTGCTTTATAATCTGCTCCAGAGTTTTTCCAGGGACTGATGTTAGGCTGACTGGTCTGTAGTTCCCTGGTTCCTCCTTTTTGCCCTTTTTGAAGATAGGGACAACATTAGCTCTCCTCCAGTCATCCGGCACTTCAGCAGTCCTCCAGGATTTCGCAAAGATAATAGACAGCGGTTCTGAGAGTTCTTCAGCCAGTTCCTTCAATACTCTAGGATGCAGTTTATTGGGCCCTGCCAATTTGAACTTGTTCAAAGTGATTAATTATTCCTTGACCATTTGTCTATCAATCTCAAGCTCCAATCCTGCCCCTTCTACTTCATGTTTCCCAGGAGGGTCATAGACCCTCTTTTGGAAGACTGAGCCAAAGTAGGAATTGAGCACTTCTGCCTTTTCTTTGTCATCTGTTATCATTTTGCCATCCTCACTGAGCAGCTGTGCCACCATTTCTTTTCTCTGTCTTTTACTATGGACATACCTGAAGAAAGCTTTTTTGTTGCTTTTAGTATCCCTCGCTAACCTCAGCTCATTCTCACCTTTTGCCTTCCTGACACCATCCCTGCAATTCTGTGATACCTGCCTGTACTCTTCCTTTGTGGCCTGACCTTCTTTCTACTTCCTGTATGTGTCCTTTTTTGTTTTCAGATCATCTCTAATCTTTTTGTAAAGCCACATTGGCTGCCTCTGCTGTTTTCCCCCTTTTTTCCTTGTTGGAATTGCTTGCCATTGCGCTTTTAGAATTTCATTTTTTAGAAACTCCCACCCATCTTGGACTCCTTTTCTCATCAGGTCCTTACAATTGTTCTGAGGTTATTGAAATCAGCTTTCCTGAAGTCCAGGGTGCGCGTATGGCTACTCTCAGCTTTTGCTTCTGTTAAAATCAAGAATTCAAGTATGGTGTGGTCACTTTCCCCCAGAGTTCCCGTAACTGCCACTTCATCCACCAAATCATCTCTATTGGTTAGAATCAAGTCCAGGATAGCTGATCGTCTGGTTGCTTCCTCAGATTTCTGTAGGAGAAAGTTATCTCCAACACAAGTCAGAAATTTCTTGGAGGGTCCGTGTTTGGCAGAATTTGTCTCCCAACAGATATCAGAATAATTGAAGTCCTCCATTACTACTACATCATACCTCCTTGAAACATTGGCAATTTGCTTTGCAAAAGTTACATTCTTGTCTTCTCTTTGATTGGGTGGTCAGTAGTATTACTTGCCCCATTAATTTTAATCTAGATACTCTTGGTGGAGCTACCAAGCTCATCTTCCTGTATTTCTGTTCAGGGATATATATTTTTAACATATAGCACGACTCCATCTTCCTTTTTATTCCTTCTGTTCTTTCTGAACAAGTCATATCCTTCAATTGCTGTGTTCCAGTCATGGGAGTCATCCCACCAAGTTTCAGTTATACCTATCAAGTCGTAATTGCCCTCCTGTATTAAGAGTTCAAGTTCGTCTTGCTTGTTTCCCATGCTCTGTGCATTAGTATATAGACATCAAAGACCTTGTGATTTATGGCTTGGCTTCCTTACTACATTTTTCTAAGGACTGTCACTGGTCCCTATTACAGCTGATCTCTCTGTTCTGGTTACTGTGCACAAGCCTTCATCACTCGTTACCACCAAGTTTACATCTCCCTCCCCCTTAGGATTCAGTTTAAAGCCCTCCTGATGAACTTCTCCATGCTGTGGCCAAACACTTTCTTCCCAGTCCTTGTGAGATGCAACCCATCACTTGCCAGCAATCCATCTTCCAGGAAGCATAGCCTGTGGTCCCAGAATCCAAACCTCTCACGTCAGCACCACCTTTGTAGCCATTCATTCACACGGAGTATTTTTCTTTCCCTTTCTAACTCCTCTTCTAAATACTGGAAAGATGTATGAAACAACTATCTGGGCCCCAAAGTCCTTGAGTTTCCTTCCCAGAGCTTCAAAGTCTGATGTGATTTCTTCATAGCTCCGTATTGGTGTACTACTTGTGTGTGTGCTGGGCACAACCTTAAAGTGCACTGATTTCGACAGGCAATTAAAAAAAACAACCCTGCAATTTAAATACAGAGGCTGCTATGAACTAATATATGTAAAAGAAATATAACTACCAGTATAAAATAACTTGTAACTACAGTCCTAAGTATACTTACTAAGGAGTAAATTTTATTGAATTCAATCGGATTTACTTTTTGAGTAAGCATCTTTGGGATTGTTCTGTAATAGTGCAATCCTAGGCATGTCTGCTCAGAAGTCGGGTCCACTTAGTTCAGTGGGTCTTACTTTTAGGTAAGTGGATATAGGATTGCAGCCTCAGTATGTTTAAGTTTGGCAACAAAATGATAAACGTATGACCATTAACACAGCTCTTTCTCCTTTTCAGATATTTTGACCATATTATTAAAGAGGACTTAGTTTGATTCCTATAGGTTGAATTAGCTAACTCAGGATTGAATTTAAGGGTAGATGGCCAAGATGATTATGTGGGGCATGTGGGTCCCTGTCACATGTTACTTACTCAGCTTATTTATTTTTAGTTTATTACTCAGACACTTGTATGCGGCCCCATAACATGAAGTTCTCTGGGTGGCTTACAATAAATCAGTATAAAAACTGAACACAAAAAAGCATAAAATGATAAAATCAAAGCAATAGAAATACAACAAGAAAACAAAACTCACTGCAATCCCAAAGTTAAAATACAGATATGAAAATGGAGAAGCCAAGACATGAGTTATTTAAAAGGTCTGCATGAACAGAAAGTCTTCACTTGGCACTGAAAAGACCACAAGGATGCTTCCAGGCAAATCTTTCTGAGCAGGATGTTGCATACTTGGAGTGCCGCTACCAAAAAGGCACTCTTCCTGGTGTTTATCAGCCTCGCTGCATTTGAATGAGGTATTTGAAGCAAAGCATCTGAAGAAGGTTTGGGCAGGTACATATGGGAAAAGGTCCTTTTTCAGGTAACCTAGTCTAAAGCTGTTTAAAGCTTTAGAAGTTAAAAGAAACTCTTTAAACTGGGCCCAGAAACTGACCAGGAGCCAGTTCTGACAAAGAACAGGCGTAATATGGTCAAACCAACCATCCACTCAGCAGCTGAAGCAAATAGCACAAACAGTTCATGTAGCCTGAATAGATATATCTTTACAGATTCTACTGTGTAAATTTTTCATTTTGTATATCAGGCATAAATCAAGCATCAAAGTCAGGAAACAGGTTACAGATGCAATAAAAAAAATAAGGTATTCCAAAGTTGAACAAATGGTGGGGAGGAACTGAAGATGCTCTTTGCATGGGATGCCTTTTCTTTTCTTTTTTTGGCTGGCTCTGTGCTAGCTGGGGAGGGAGGATGTTGCTTTGCTTTGTTCTTACATGTTACCTCTTTTTAGGGTGTACTCTTAATATGGTACTCCTGTGGTGGAGAGGACCAGGTGACTTAGTGAACATGCATTAGTGATTGCAGGGAGAGCAGACTCTATTGAGGACTATAATTGTTTTGACTCCATGTGAACAACTGTAACTGTACTGCAAGAGTAGACAATTCAGACACCTAATTTCAGATTACTCATGTTTCTGTAATTCAGAAATAAAACAGCAACTTCCTTCACATTCCAAAAGGAATTCAGTAAAACAATGAACGGAAATAGTTAGCTGTGGCCTACAAACACACAGGTAGGTCTGACTTTCTCAGATCCCTGTGGTTCCCAAATAGACATTATTTTTTGTAATGATTTTAAATATTTCTGATCAGATAAAGAAAGGCAGCTTTGCTTTGAACAGGATGATAAAAGGATGGAAGCAATATTAACTCTTTCTGTAAATATTGTGAGTACATGAAGCACTTTATGTACCATTAGCAGTAGGTGTTCCACTTGTCTCCAGAGTTGTTTCATTATCTACCTATTTCCTTTAACATTAAACAGTGCAGAACTAATCCTAATGACTCAAACTTAAAGATGACTTTAAGTACTTAAAAGGATTTTCCTGCCAAGAACCACATACCTGGTTCATCCTTTTGACTGCTACTTCGCATCTGTGTGTAAATGGAGAGGAAAAACATAATTAACCTGTTTAAACTTCAGGTGGAAATATTTGTTGCTGTTCAGCTTGTTAACATCTTGGTGGAAACTGTTAATAAGCAGCACTGGTTCCAATGATTTGCAGAGGAGGTAGATTCTTCACTTTAGTGCAACATTTGTGGTGCAATAGAGTCTACCCATTTTTTTTGCAGGGAGGGCAATAACTTCTTTGAAAGAGTTTAAAATCTGTGGCTTTTTGAGCTTGCCTCAACTGCTGTCCAGTTGTCATTTTCTTGTATGTGAGTCCTGGATTAGCTTGGCATAAGTTTTCCCTTGTCACATATAAAAATAATGTGTGACTCAGACACTCCAAACTTTGCCCATGCTTCTGTGTCAGTGTCAGAGGGTGGCAGGGCCTTCCGACAGAAGAGCTATGCTAAGCAGCATCTCACACACCCCACCCATTCACTGGACCTTGTGACATGGACACAGGGTATCTTATCACCATTGTTACTTATAACCTAATGCTTCTAATTAACATTTTTATGTCACTCTGGATTTGCAAATACTTTGTAGTCATTCTTGTATTACCTTCTCAGAAATCTGTTAAGTAAAGCTTAATTTTATTTTCTTGAAGAGGGAAATGGGATGAAGGGATGGCAAGTTGCCCAAAGCTCCATAATAAATCAGTGGGAGAGTAGAACTCAGCTTTGTGCTGCTGAATGGTACTGGATTGTCTGTGTTTCACTAAGCTGTATGGTTAAGACACTCCCCTTCATAGTGTCCCCATGCAATTCTGAAAGGCTTGGGTATCATAGCAATAAGGAACTTGGTTGTGCTGCCGATCTAGCTGCATTTCTACCTGCTCCACACCTGATATCTCATGTGAGGTCAGGTGAGGAGAAGGTGGGCATGGTTTGGGAGAAACGCCCTTGAAGGCCGAATTGGAATCTGTGTCAGGCCAAATTTGGGCCATGGGCTTGGACGTTCCCCACTCCTGTTGTAAGCCCTGCATGGAGCTCTTAAGAAACTCTGGCACAGCTGTTTTGCTGAATGGGGGATAAGCATTTTGCTGCATTAAATGTGGGCACAAGAAGAGCCCTGCTAGGTCAGGCCAAATGTCCATCTGGCCTAGCATCCTGTTACCAAAAGGAGTCAGCCAGATACTTGCACCAGGGGCGTCGTCTTACAAGATCGTCCTTGAATGGTTCACTTCTTATTCCCCCAACAAAAGCAGCAAGATTGGGGAGGACAGTGTCCAGAGCTTTTCCAGTAGTGGCTCCCTCACTTTGGAATTCTTTGCCAACTGACCTCCGTCAGGCCCCTTCCTGGTTATGCTTTCATTGGGCCTTGAAAACCTGGCTCTTTAACCAGGCTTGGGAAGGGGGTTAGTGTGGCAGAGGGTAGTTCCGTGGGGGTTTATTCAGTTTTTAAGTGTTATACTGTTTGCTTTTGGAATTGTTTCTACATGGATTGTATTGTATTTTGTTGTACGTTGCCCAGAGTGGCAGATTAACCTCTGCCAGATGGGCTTCTAACAAATCTAATAAATAGATAAATAAATACCTTTGGGAAACCAAATAAGCAGGCCAGTAGCCCTCCCCTGCTGTATGCCAAAGCAACTGATATTCCAATGTTAATTGGTTCTGAACATGAAGCTTCTGTTTAGCTATCAAGTAGGTCATTGGTAATGGGCTCCATTGACCAATGTCACGTTTTGTTGAAGTGTGTGTATGTGCGAGAGAGAAACAAATTCTCCCTATTCACATTCTCCACACCTCTGATACTCCATGAAGTAGCACTGAGGAATTAGAACAGATTTGTGGAAATAGTCCACAATTTTAGCTACACAAAGTAGACACCACTATTTTTATTGCTCCTCTGTCTGCTGCTAGCTGACATTTAGGGTTGTTTCACATGTTACTTTTTAATTTCAAACTTTTTCCCCTCCTCAGGGTTTTGTAACAAAAGGTGGCATGTTTCTTTCGCTACTGGTACATTAATCAGGCAGCCAGTACTCCTTCTGGCTTCCCTAAGGTACATGCAACAAAACAACATGTGCGCTGCTATGCAGATGTAACAAAATGCATGTCTTTTGATAAGCAGAGATTAATTACACAGAAAAAAGTATAATGTGATCTGAGCTTTTTGAGGAAAACAACTCATTCCAGCAACAGGGTGGATATTTCATGCTTCATTCTGACAATAACCCTTTGACAAATGTTACATCCATTTCCCTATGACTAGGATAAATTGGGTTCTTAGAATGGACTCTCAAGAGGAGTCTGGTACACCAGTTGAAATACATTGATGAGTTTCTCTGCTGTAAAATGTTGTTAACTGTTCTTTAAAAAATGTTATTTCAGCACTCGGGGCTAGATTCCTTTGTAAAAAGACAAAATTGACTTTGAATACCTAACAAATTCCTCCATTTGTTTAAACTGCAGGCATTCCAGGTATTTTCCTCCTGTCTTTATTTAAGCTGATTGGTCAGAAGTAACGAGGGATGATAAACTAGAATTATCAAAGGCAAAGAATCCCTGAAGGTAGTAACATCCTGCTTGGATCAAAGTCTGAGAAGTGATAAGATCACTGGATGTTCTCAACACAGGTTTTATGTGAGCTAGGTGGGCTGGCTAGCAGCTAACGCAAACCAAACATTGACAGGCTAAAGTTACTTTCTCTCTGTTTCTTCTCCCTTTTGTCATTCAGTTCTTTTGTGCTTCTTATGTTAAAATGATCTGGCAGCAAGCAAATTAGCTTTCTCTTTCCCTTTTCACTTTCATTCATTCCTATTTTGTAGGAAGACTCAATGTTTTTAAGTCTCTTCCCCGTGTCATAGAATCTCTCAGCTATTTCAGCAATATTGACGAGAGATGTTTGGTATACAATCATAGACATTTTGAATTTTAAATATCTTTCTCTTCAATTTTTGCAGAAGTGATTCTAAGCTGCTCATTGGAGGGAAACCATTTGTATGTGGATAGCCAATGTGGTGCCCTCCAGATGTTGTGGACTCCAAGTCCATCAACCCCACCTAACATGGACAGTGGTCAGGAGTGATGGGAGTTGTAGGCCAGGAGCATCTGGAGGGCACTCAGTTGGGGATGCTGTTCTTAGAGACTATAGTTTGCCCCTGTACGTCTGTAGATGTTGAATCATTGGCCCATATTCTTCTCTCTTGCAATTTCTATAACACTGAACGCTCCAGACTTATTTCTCCTATCATTAAGCATTTCCCAGGAAAATCTACTGACTGGTATTTGCAATACCTAATGTCAGATTCTGACAAACTAATCTCAGAGACAGTTGCAAAGTTTCTTAATCTAGCCCTGTCTTTACGTAAGAAGGACACTTTTTAATCTGTTTAGGATAAAATTATTTTGTACCATTGTGCTGTATTATCATATGTTTTATACTGCTTGATCAATCAACTGTATGTTGGATCTGTGACCGCACAATAAAATTTGATTTGATTTGACTAGATTGAAATAGGGGTGCTATAACTCTTGAATGGGACATTCTCTAGGAGGGGAGAATACACTTTAGCTAAGACACCCACAAATACGCTTATTGGTACATATACACTTTTTGTACCATCTGTCTACTGCATGATATTCTAGTGACACAGTCCTCTTATTCAAAGTTGTTCTTCAGGGAATACCTTGCTGGGTTGCAGCAGAGGAGGCATTTGGGTTTTGCTCTCCTTTATGTGCAATGATGCATTTAGCACAAGCTCTGCAATATCTCTTTTCTGTGATAAAGTTCCTCAGGTTAAAAGGAACGTGTGATGACTAATTTGGCCATCAGGTGCTTCTGTTTCATTATCTCTGCTGTTAGGATGATCCTTTATCAGCTACTTTCATTCCTGTAGAGAATGGGGTGGGGTGTGATAAAGCAGATGGCTGAAGTCTCAGACAATGTCCAGACAGAACAATTATGATGACAAGATGACAGCCCCACAAAGATGCCAAGCCAAAGACAATGCTGTGTCTGGAAATGATGATGATAGCTGTACAAAGCCTTTTACAACACAATATTCTCCCGGGAACGATAGAATAGAATCCTGTAATAGGAATGCAATCATCACCAAGTGCCATCAATTATAAAACGGCTTCCACAGCATAAGTGAATTGATTAATCATGGACCACATAGATACCATGGCAAGCCTTAATCTGGTTCTTTGTACAGCCCCTAATGACAGTTCTCATTGTCAGGCATTGAAATGGCTGAGGCTTTTCTATGCCCGGTTCTTTCATCAGTTTTGGCTTGTGAAATTACGCTGAATAATATGCTTATTCAGGCTTTTTATAGCCACACGCCTATTTTATTACCTATCCCAATGCATACAGACCCAGATTGGCTTGCAACAGAACAAAGCTAAATTACACCTTTCATTACCTAAATATAGTATAATGACAGAGTGTCATTCAAGGGGTAGCATTGAGCTGAGAAACCTCATAGCAGGCCAGGACGATGACAGAGGCTATTCAGCCACACCTGTATTGCTGCAGTAGGTGCATCTTTGGAAGAGTGAGAGGGGGTTGGGGTTAATAGACCGGTCGCAGTCTAAATTACAGTATCAAATTGAAATGGTACAGCTGTAAGACTGCCTTCATCAAATGCCACGACATTCTTTTATCTTCTCTTTGGAGTTCTTTCACTGTTTTAGACAACCAACAATACTTTTACAATGGTATTAGCCTTGATCGTGCCTTCCCGTGCTGTGGAGAACCAGAATGCCCTTCCCAAGTATTATGCGTGTGATTTGGGCAAAACTAATAGTGGGTGCTTAGGACTGAATTTCTATAGGTGGAAATAGTACTGGTGAAGTTTGAGAAAGGGCAATGCAGGAAAGCCCCTTCTAATAGTTCAGGATTTATCTGATAGAGGTGAGGCTAGTGGAAGCTGATGGCAGGTTTTCTCTGGGTAGAGTTGATAGCTGAGTGAAGTTTGGACAAGTAATGCAAGAAACTCCCTTCTTCTAGTAGCTTCGTAAGCAGCACTGCAGCTCTTACGTCAGGTCTTGAAACAGCTATTTTAGAAAATGAAGAGCATCTCTAATTCATACTTCTGCTAGCATACCTCCACTTAAAAAAAATTCCCTCCCCATAGATGACAATTTCTTTATAACCTACATTTGCTCCTGGGACATTTCTGATCTTTCCTTGCACCCACTTTTGACATGACTCCAACCACAGCCATATAGCTTCTCTTTCCTCGTTGTAAGATCCAATAGAATTTGCTTTTTGTTTTGATGTCATGGCATTCTGAATTTCCTTGATTGCTGTACATAATTGGCTGCCGGTGGTGGGACAGTGCAGAATGTTGTGACATTATGACACAATGGAAGTTCTACTAGACTTACAAAGGGAGGAGGAGAAGAGAGCTTAGATAGGCAGTTGCATTACATGTCATTTGGAGGTCCCTGAGACCACAGAAGACCTTAAACCATTCATCTTTGTTGCTACATACTCATCTCCATTGTTTTGTCAGTAATGGGCTTAGTGGCATCCTTGGATTCCATAAGGATGGGGGAGCAAAAACAAGAAAGCTGTGTCCAGTATGATGAAATAGAACAAAAAATGCCAAGCCAATTAGTTCTATATGTTATAATGCCCATATGGATGGACAACAATACTCATGGTTGGCATCTATGAGCCTGTGTAAACATCTCTGTAATGTCTCTAACATCAGATGAGGAGGTTTTAAGAGAAACTGCCCAGTCCCCACAGTGCCTCTTCTTTTTGGGTTTTGGGAAATCTGGCCATCTTATAGAAGTTGGTTTGAATGGGACTTCCGGGAAGGGTGACTTCGCTTGTGCCTGCTTTTGGGACGGGCTCCCGCCTCAAAAGAAGCTTATTCAGATATAAATCAGTCAGAACATTTTTTTTTTGACTGATGAAATTTCTCCCGGGCAGGGAGAAACGTAGAGATCAACCTCAAAAGCCTGTTTTTGTTGGGAGGACTGGATTTCATTAATTTATGAGATAAGGTCCAGCCAACAATGCCGGACGGACTTTCGAACAAGCTCTATCTGTTTAAGCGATACGTTTATCTTTTCTTTAAAGAGAGAACGGACTAACAGGCAAGCACCCTTCTTTCTATTATTTTTTTTACTTGGTTTAAATTGTTGCAGCAAAAGGAGATTTGTCAGATTGATCGGCTTTGGACAACTTCTGGGTGAGCTATAACTCTTCTCTGTTATTCACGAAATTAACAGCTTATCTCTGTTTCTGTCGCAAAAAGCTGTCCTGGAAGTGCATTCTAAAGATATAAACAGAAGAGGGATTTCTATTCCTGATTTTTATTCCAAGGAATATTATATTGTCTGGGACTATTCTCTTTTTGGTCTATTTTATTTTGACGAATCTGCTTCTTCACGACGCCACTAACTGTTTTGATGCTGGGAATTAAATTTGTTTTGCATTCTTGAACAAAGAGAGATAAGGCAGGTTGCTCTGTTTATACTGTGATGTCATCAAGCCTGGAATATTAACCCAATTGTTGCTGAAATAAGAAGTGGTTCTTCTTTATTTTTGTTTTGCTTTGTTTTCGTGGTTTTAAAAATGGCAATCAAGAAAGTGGCTGAGAATCTGGAAGTAACTATGTTTCAGAAAATAATGGATGAGATTGAGATAACGAAACAAACCCTGCGACAGGGTAGTAAGGAGCTGAAAATTGAACTGAGCAAAATGACGCAGGAGCTTAAAGAAATAGGGGATCCTGTGAGAGAGGAGAATGAGATCAGAGATGAGAAAAGAAAAAATAAAGGGAAGATACAAGCCCTGGAGATTGGAACAAATGTGGAATTGGAAAAAGATCTGGAGTTTATGGATTTTAGAAATAAAATCTACTGTTTGGAATTTAACGTTATCTCTGAAGAAATTAATGAAGATATTAGAGATAAAGTTATCAATGGCTTGGATAATCTTCTGGACTGGAATGACGTGATGGAGCTTGATATAGAGAAAATCTATGGAATTAACTGCAGCCATGTGACAATGGAAAAACTCTCAAGAGATGAGCCAGTGCATTTTGTAAAAAAGAAGAACACAGATATGACTTTACAACAGTATTTCAGCAACTTATTCAGAATGGATGGCAAGAAAATATTTGGGATAAATTCCCATCAGACTCTTATTATATGACTATGGCTACAACAGCAAGATTATTATGGAATACTGATAATGGAAGATTGGACACTGAAATTACTGGACTTAACAGGACTATTGAAGATGGAAGATGGAACTAATAGGGATAATGGAATAATGGCTATTGAAATTATTGGACCTAACAGATTCTGATGAGATGGATTAATCGAAATGTTTATTTGGACTATGGTTATGACAATAAGATTATTATAATTATTAACGAGATGGATTAATTGACATGTTTATTTGGAGAAAAATTGATAGATATATTTCTTAAAGAATTGAAACCTCTCTTTGACTTTTTGTGGAAAGAATAAAGTAATGTTTATGAGATTTGATGATTAATTAAGATAACTACTGGAGTAAAGTGATTTTATAATATGATTTAAGAGACAGGATTGTTATATATTGTAGACCTATAACTGATTTGATATGTGACAAATGGGAAGTCAACATTTTATTTTTTTTTGTTTAATCATTTTTGTTTTGTTTTGTTTTTTGTCTTTGAATGTTTTATGATTTTGTTTTCTATGTTTTATGAAAATTTGAATAAAAATTATTGTAAAAAAAAAAAGAAGTTGGTTTGAATGGCAGGCTCAATAGCCTCTTTTCAGGCAACATATTCTTCTTTTTCTTCACATGTAATACTTTGCCAGAATTATGGCTTGAGCTCTGGTTTAAAGGGTGTGTGTGGGGGGAGAATAAAGTTATTTGGTTTTTATGAAGAGTGGGACCAGTGTACTGTTCTCTTGTGGGGTAAGTGTAAAAGGTGGAATGATTCTATATATGATATAACTCAGTGGGTTTTCTTGATAACAGGAAGCAGTTATAGCTAGGTCTGCCCTATACATTTGCCTATGAAGCACAGAATTCTCCATCTCAAACAGTCATGGACTGCTGCTTTCCCTCCCATATATGGATATATGCTTTTTTTCTCAATGAAAACACTTATGGCACTTTTGTGCTGGTGTTGTGTGGAATAGGAATATCATTTAGACAAGCACCTGTATAGGATTAAATTTTGCTGTGCAGTCAGAAATAGAAAAAGGTGGATAGAAGAAGGGTGGTGACATGCCTTTTTCTTTATCCTATATTGTTCAGTACTTTTCATTGTAGGTCTCTAAAAATTAACGCTTGCAATATGGCATTTGTTTTTTTTAGACAGTGTCCATATTGTAGGTATGTACTTGATGTGATGGTGAGATGACTGGCTACAAGTTTTAATTTGGTAGACAGCACCATATTGGTATGATCATCCACATTCTTCCAATATGAAGAAACATGGGAAGGGCTCCAAAACATATGGGTAAGGGTGGCCTGAAGTTTATTACATTGCCAGCACCATCCTTCAGACATTGTAACAAGTTTGTATTTGGGAATGAACAGGTTCTCAACATGACCATTTATTCTAAGTTTTTCTAGAAAACTCTTATTATGCTAGAGGTTTCAGAAATGTAACTGCAATTAGTCCAGATTTAAAAGTCAAACAGTGATATAACTGAATATGTTTTAATTGTTTGTTGTAAGTATTTTTATACTACCCTGCAATCATATTCCAGAGCATCAAGATGGCGGCAGGAGGAATGCCACTCCTGCTGCGGGTTGCATCTCCTCCTTGGTGGGATCATCCTTGGGTAAGGAAGCTGCTGCCGCCACCTCTTCCTGCTCCAATTCGTCCGCCGCAGCCACCACCTGCAGCTTGAAGTCTGTGACGACCAGCGGGACTGGGAGAGCTGGAGGCGGAGGCGGCGTTGCTGGAGGGCTTTTGGCGAGAGGCGGCAGCGGTAGGGAGCTGCACTCAGACTGGAGGCCGAAGCAGCTGCACAAAGTGTGGAGCATGGAAGTTGACCGGCTGCCGGAGCCTGCCGACTGCCCAGAGTTGCCCTTCTGCCTCTTGGGAGCTGCCCCCCCCGCTAACACCACCTCCTGTTCCTCGGCGGTGTGCCCTGCGCCCATGGCACCGTGTTCCTCCCCCGGCAGCCCCGCTTCCTCCCCCAGCCGCAGCTTCAACCTCGCCGGCTCCCATGACACGCTGCTGGTGGGCTCAAGCTGCAGGAGTTGGCACCACCAAAAAGACCATGAAGCCGCCATCGCCCTCAGTTGGAACAGGCTTCAGGGAATTGTGACACTGAGATGCAAAACATTGCAGGAAAAAGGATGGATGTCTTTTTAAGACAAGGTCTTCAATTCTGAGTTTCTTTCCTGGACATTTTTTTTCTTAATAATGTTATTTGTTATTTAGTTTCATTTTTATAAATTGCATTGCTTTCATTGATGTATATTTATACTTGTGTTTATTTTTTTGTAAGCTGCCCTGAGGGCCTTTGGCCGAAAGGCAGGGTATAAATAAATTACTACTACTACTACTACTACTACTACTACTACTACTACTACTACTACTGCTACTACTACTACTACTACTACTACTGCTACTGCTACTACTACTACTACTACTACTAATAATAATAATAATAATAAATTTTAAGAGTAATTTACAAAAAAAGAATAAATGTAAATACAAACATATTGCCATTCAGCTGATGGGGCAAGTTTTGCTGCTGTTGTTGTTGTTCATCATCCCACCTTTCAGGATACAAATCCATCCAAGGCAGTTTACAAGTAACATCAATGCACATTTGAGAGTTCAGGATTATGTTCATCCCAAAGGCTTATAATTAAGGGTGCTCACCTCTCTAACTCACTTTTAATTTAAGATAGTATCCAGTCTAAATGTCCTTACAAATCAAGAGGCTTAAGTATTTAATATATGTGGAAAGCCACTTAAGCTGCCAGTCTTTGAGAGTGAATTATCCATCTCTTTTTTAATGAGGGCCTCAGATTTGTTATCCCAATTGTCTTTCTGTTATGATTTACTACTAAGCTGAGTTATTAATTGCATTAAAGGCTGGAACAGAGGATTCTTGGCTCAATCAACAAAGTAGAGCATCACCTGCGTAAAACTGGATTTGATGCTTGTGGTCCCAGGTTTTAACTCAATGGATACACGCTATCTGGTTGCATAAGTGACTGGTTCAATTGCTTTATCAAAAAGCATGTTTTCCCTTTCTGGATAAATGCCTTTGATTAAAAGTCTTTAACACTCTGTACTGTGACTTTTTATATGTAAGCTCATGTGTGATTTTCTGTCTGTTGATCATTAAGAGGCCCTCGTATTTCAAATTACTCTGTATGTTGGGATATAGAATTTCAAATAGGAGACATAATACACATTATTTCTTGGTTTGTATTTGTTGCCTAAAATTTGGTGAAAACCTGTGTAGTCTAGAAGTGCTGCTAAATTCTGCCCCTAGCTGCAATAGTGGTTCTAACCTGCCCATTTTGATTGGGACAGAAACATCCCAAAACGGGAAAAGGATACATACCAGAATCTATCACTGTTCCACCAGGTTCAGGGGAAGGGCTGTAGTTCAGTGGCAGAATATCTGCCTGGCATGTGGAAGGCCCCAGGTTCAATCCCCAGCATCTCCAGGTAGGGCTAGGAGAAAATCCTATCTGAAATGCTGCAAAGCTGCTGCCAGTCAGTGCAGAAAATGCTGAGCTAGATGGACCAATGGCCTGATTCACTGTAAGGCACCTACCTATGTTCCTAGATGAGGCCCCAAGATGGATGTGTCCAGTGAATCATCTGGGTTGTAATCTTATGACCTGAGCAGTTTGAGTAGGACCTAATACAGCCCAGAGATGTCCTCGTACCATATTATATCTCATTGCAAAAGTAGATTGCATAGTTTTGGGAACAGATTTGCCTTATTCAAGCATCTGCCAAAACTTCTTGGAGCAGAAATCAATGCTTTTGCTGATCCCTAGCCTATATCTGCCTTGTAGCCTTTATATTAATCCTTATGTGGTGTTTCTAATTATTGAGACATGTTTGAGTTGTATGGCAGTATAATGCCTTGCTACATTTAAGCATATATTGAAAGGAAAGGCGAGTGAATGGAACCAATTTTATTTAGGAATGTGTGGGATGGAGGAAATACGTCCTTTTTCTAACAGCTACAGCATGGTTCTACAATTAAAACAGTGCAGACTGTAATTTTGTTTTATATTTTGCCTTTTCTTACATTCATGCTGTTTTTAGTACTGAAGTCACCTTAGTATTGCATAGTCTGGCCACATGCTTCTAAAGTACCAGACATGATAATCTGGGGTCCAAACTAGATGAGACACTATTAGTAAATTGTAGGTACAAGCCTCCTGATTCAGACTGGGATCTTGAAGGAGAGAAGGGGAGCCCCTTTGTTGCAGTCCAGATCTGGATCAGAGCCCCTGCACTGCTATTTGAACTGGGGGATAAAAAGCCCATCCATTGGCATGAATGGAAACTTCTTTGCCAATGCAAATGGCAAGCACACGGGGCCCAATCAATCTGAATCGGGACCATAGCAAGGAACAAAGGGTTAACTCCCTCTTCCACGCCTTTCTCATGCTGGAGTCCTGATCCAAACATGAATGGCACCTTTTCTTAAAAGTATTATTGCAATGTGAACAGTACTTCAATTATGTGAAGCAGTCTTGCTCCAGAACTATTTGAAAGTATGATGTGCCTGCTGAATAACTCAGGGCTGCTTCAGATAATACACCCAAGAGACTACATATGTCTCCCAATACAGGTTTAGGGTATAAATAAGCCAATCAAGAGCTTCTCATGTGCCTGTATCAAACATATATTTATTATATTTATAACACTTCCAATACATTCCCCCCTTACATAGCATCTGTTATAAGATAATGTGTGTGAAGTCCCTTGAATGCTCTAAAGCACTATATAACTGCAAAACAACATTTTTTTATTCTTTTAAAACAATAGACAAATGAGGGGTTTTTTGAGAGGAGATTTTCATCTACTTGTCATTCTGAAGTTTCTTGCTGCTCCTTTCATACTGTGCATAGCTGAGAATTTCAGGTGTTAGGGTGGGCAGGTTACATTAACAGGAGTAGGGTGGGTCCTACTATGTCAAATGCCACTTCTTAAGAAATCTTTACCTGATGCTGAAAATATGTCAATGAAGGTGCCAGGCAGACCTTGCTGAGGAGCGCATGTCACAAATGGGGAACCACAACTGAAAAGACTCTCTCCCTTGTCACCACCCTGTGAGCTTCCTTTGGAGGGGGGCCCTGGAGAAGGGCCTCAGAAGAAAATCTAAGCATCCAGGTAGGTTCATATTGGGAGAGGCATTCCAGGAGATATTGGGGTCCTGCGCTGTAAAGAGCTTTATAGATCAAAACCAACTCTTTGAATTGGACTCAATTAGACATCAATTTAGACATTAAGGGGAAATGGGTTTCTTTAAGGTCATCCTCCCTATCACAATCACTCCACAAGATGTGGCAGAGGCAGCCATACTGGTGATGGGGGGCATTAAGGGGGGCAGGGAAATTCACAAGGGCTGCATGCAGCCCGTGGGTTGCCCACATGTGCCGTAAGCCCTTCACACATAACATGGCAAGTGAAAACAAAATGCCTGAAGTATATGTACTTTAGTTTTGTTCTCATGTAAATAATATTTGCCATAATTAGAAGACTATACATTAGTTGCTTCAGATGTCTTGTGAAGACATACCTTTTTGCCCAGGCTTTCCCTGACCAATAAGATTTGGTCTTGTTATTTCTGAATTCCTATTTTTCTTGTTCCTGTTTTTAATCTGTTTTTATAATGCAGGTTTACTGTTTTTATGATACTGTGTTATTGTTTTCATGCTGTTTTTGTATACCACTTAGGGATTTTAAAAATATATATAATAAACAGTTTAGAATTTTTTTTTAAAAAAAGACATGCATAAACCTGTCTGGTCATTCTGAAAATTATGTAGTAAGACAAGCAGTGTCTAGTGCAAGGGCATCCCTGCTCTTTAATCCCCCCTCCATAGCAACCACACGGAACATGGTCTGGATTAGGCCCTCAGGAGGAAGGAAGGTAACTCCTTCCCTTCTGCTTTTTTCCCTATGAAATGTCCCTCCTTACAGCTGTTATTTGCCCCAACAGAAAAATTATGCATACATACATATTTTGTTTCCTGGCAGCTTCAGAGGATGAGATTTTCACAGTGGAGGTAATGAGTTATCTCCCCTCCCCACCACAGTCTCATTCTGTATCAGTGACTATAGCAGTTGCTATTTGAGTTTTTTTAAAAAAGATATAGAGATGCATTCACAATCTCCCACATAACATAAATGGTCCTTATGTTCTCAGGAGTGTAGAACATCTTCCTAGTGGCATCTGAACAAAGGGTGACAAAATAACAACAAAAATTCTCCCCATTTTCGTGTCTCTATTTTCTCCTCCTTTTATCTTACTTCAGATTTAGTTTTGGATCTTTCACCTGGCATCTTTTTTAAGGAATTAAAAAGCAGACCCATTATCTCCATTTATCAGACACCACTTTGAACATTCATTTGTCTCCATGTATGTGGCACTAGGAAGAAAATGAATGAAATCTTAACTGGGCAAAAAAAACTGTTGTCAATCATGAACCACACATCACTTATAAGCGTTTTAGACATTTCAGATAAGATTCTTCAGTATATTGAAACCAGAGGGAGGTGGAATCAGACAGCTCCCTAAATGACCACCTGGAGAGGTGAGTTCCTAGGCTGCTGTTCTGCAAGGGAATAGTATGCTGCAATAAGCAGACACACAGAAGTTGTCAGTGGACAGAAATGGAGAAAGATGAGAGTTTCTACCTGGAATTAGATGAAACTGAGTGCATCCTTTGGGAGGGTGTGCAAATCACTCTTTGGGGATCAGCCACCTGCTGAAGGTGTGTCTGCTTACAATATGCTCTACTTATGTATTTGTCAATAAAGTAAATGTCACAGAGCTGCCATAAGTCTCCAGTGTTCTCTCATCCAAAGGAGACTTAAGCTACAATCTTGTATACACTTGGCTAGAAGCAAGTCCAGCTGAACTCAGTGGGACTTACTTCTGAGTAGACATGCATAGTACTGTAAACCCTGTCACTGCCCCTGGATCTTCTCACCACTTGATGGAAGTGCATAAGAATAGCCTCTAGCAAGAAGGGGAACATATTTGAATTTTCAATGGGAGCGTGTGAGTAGCAATTGGGAATGATAGGACTTGAGGATAAGGTCTTTTCAGAGATAACAGAAGAGATATGAAGCCATTGTTCACAAAGACTTGCAGAAACTCGTGTGCTGGGGGAAATAATCCTGTCGTGCATCTCTTTTGCGACATCTTCTGTACTCTCAAGGTCACTGATCTCTTGATGTTTTTTCACCTGGTTTTATTCCTTTATTCTAGCCCTCTAAATCTAGGGGCTGTTGACTACAGTGAGCTGACATCACTGAGCTGATATTTGTAAAGAACAACTCTGCTGCTGCCCTGGGCCTGGTCTTGCCACTTCTGTAGTGAAATTATGTGAAAGGTTACTGTGGCTAGGGAACACCAGTGGGTTTGGCTGGGGATTTTCTTGCACTTGTTTGCCAAGTTTTATATCAGCAAGGGAAGTACCAGATGCTGTGAAAACATGTATGCATGTTTGAGGCTGGTGTTTTTTTGTTTCATTTTCTTTCTGTCTGCAAAAAATCTGTCACCTTCTCCTCCTCCCCTTTCTCCTTTCATCCTTATCTCTTGTGATGGTTGTGGCTTCATTTCCTGGTGATAAAAAGAATGATCCTGTGGCCTGATCCCTTTGCTCACTGCCTTCCATCCTAAAAAAACATTCCCAACTGTGAGCTTATTGCATTGGATGTAAATTCTGAACTGCAGCAAGCAAGTACAGTTAGGCAATCCAGCTCCCACCCTCTAAGTGCAGGAGTATTAACACTTTGGAACATAAGCATGTTAAACCACTCCACAGATACCAACTTTTTCAACTGTCATCTTTTATTTATTTTTTTCTCTTTAAGACCACTTGGGGAATAGAGAGTTGAGATGGTGAAGGAGACAGAGGAATAGCGTTCATGATAGCTACAGAAGTCTGCATTAAATAAAGCCTCCATCTTTCATTCTTAAGCTCCTCTCAAGGTGTTTGATGAAGATGGACTTTTCAATTAGACACGCTGTATTTATTCTAAAGTTTCATATATAAACCAGTTGGTTGACATCTCCTACAGATTTATTAAGGAAATCAAATGCTTGTGGGAGTTTTTCATACAAATTATCTAAATTTATCATTTCTGCAACTAAAAATTATAGTACTCTTTTAAAATATATATATATATTTTTTTCTCTCCACGGTGAATAACAAGATTGTATGTTAGGAAAGCTCTGTCATGATATAAATCATAACACACATGGTATACATTTCCCACTGAAGACAATATTTCTTTCTTAAACAAATGTTGTACTCCTTTACTGAAATGAAAGGAAGTTCAGGAAGGTTGGCAAAACAAAGTACCCATTTTTAACACTGTGCAGAACAAAATGTATTCTGCTGCCAATTTCCCTTAACTAAAAATGATTGCAACTTCTTAGGAAACACAGCCAAAGGTCAGGAATGGTATAAGAGCTCCCCCATGGTAAGGGGGGGGGAGAGGAGCAGCGACAGCCGAACATCCGCAAGATGAAAGGTGGGAATAAAGTTCAACCGTATTTCTGGTCTATTGACTCTAATAAACACACACACACACACATGACAGGTCTACAAATGTTAAAAAAATTCAGGGTTAGCACAGTTTTGTATGAAGACTTGGTGTGGGGGTGCACCTCTAAAGAAACTGTAGACATTCATTGTATTTTGTTATGAATATCCATGCAGCCTATGCAGTATGATGTTCTTTTAGGCCATATTTTTATCTCCTCATGGCAGGGTTTTTCTTATTTGAATAATAGAATCCAACTTGGAGGGAGCCTTGAAGGCAATCTACTCCAAACTCCTGCTTGTTGTATAAAATCAAGATCTAGGGCATTCCTAACAGATGGTTGTTCGGCCTCTGCTTGAAGATATCAAGCAAGGTAGAGAGAGTGCATGCATACAAAGAGAAAGTGAAAGAGTCATTGGTTCCATTGTTGGTCTGTTCTTATTGTTAAGAAGTTCCTCCTAATGTTCAACTAATGTTCGAGTTCCCTCCTGGAACTTAGATCAGGTCCTTCCCTCTGGAACAGCAGAGAACAAGCCTTTGCCCTCTTCTGTGTGAGAGACCTTCAGGAGTTTGAACATAAAAGCAAACCTGCTGGATCAGGCCCATGGCCCATCCAGTCCAGCATCTGGTTCTCACAGTGGCCAACCAGATGCCCATGGGAAGCCCACAAGAAGGCCTTTGAGTGAAGAGTGAGAATTCCTCTCATATGGATTAGCGCCTGAGGCACAGTTCCCATATTTTCCTGAAAATATTTATTTTTGTTGGAGAGAAACAATGTCCAGCTCTCAGTTGAACTTGCCTGTTGTATGAGTTTCTGATCAGGGCATGCCTCTGTATTTGGAAGAAGGAATGGATGGAGCAGTGAACAGACAGCTACCCCAGTGTTGTACAGGGGCTTGGGGTCTACAGTGTAAGTGGTAGTAATTACCAGAGCTTCTTCCAGTCAGGTTGAGTCAAGTACAGGTAAGCCTGAAAAGGACACTAGGCAACTCCCAGTGAGCCCTGCTGACTGAGGTATGGAAGATGTTGCCTCAGCTAAGTACCAGAGTTATCTGAAGGCTTAAGAAGAGTGACAGAGCCTTCCCTTTTCCTTGGGAGAACTGTCTACAATCCTTAAAGGGCCCACAGTTGATTTTGCAGTTTCATGTTCCTTCATAGCTGTGGAGCAAGAGAAGCTACAGGGAATCATTCTCAGAGTTTGAGGATGAAGGAAGAGAGACAACCTCAGGCTAGGATGGTATAGAAGGGGGTGCTGAAGGATCCTCCCTCCTGAGTGGGGTGACTGGTGAGTTGCTTGAATCAAACTTCTCCTCAATCCAACACTGGGACCCTGAGGTGGGGGAGATGACACGTGAGAGCATGTTATTCAGCTGTGTTTTTGTACTGGCTGGTCTACACCTTTTGTTGCTCTCATAAGCATTTAAGCAACGATGGCACAGAAATAGCTGGGGTTGGCCTTATATCAGAGTGAGGCTGCCCTAGATTAAGAGTTGAAGGGTGGGGATGAGGGGAGAGAGCATTCCCTGCCATTCAGCCTTTCATACAAGCTGCTGTCACATCACAACAATGCAAGAGAGGGACAAGAACCAAGCCTCAGATCTAGCACTGCCCGTCACCTGCATTGGGTGGTGTCAGCTGATGAAGAGAACCTGGAGGAGCAAAGGAGAGAACTGTGACACCTCTCCCTATAGGTTCTGTGGTGCTGGTTCCCACACCATCTGTCAAACATGCATTGCTCTATTCAGAGCTTGGAAAAGTTACTTTTTTGAACAACAACTCCCATCAGCCCAATCCAGTGGCCATGCTGGCTGGGGCTGATGGGAATTGTAGTTTTAAAAACTAACTTTTCCAAGCTCTGGCTCTATTACTAAGAGGCTATAATGACAGATAAGGTAATTGATCATGAAATTAAAAAACAGCCCAAAATGCATGGTGATCTCAGACTATGGTTTGTAAGTGATAATTGGACTATTTGTCCAATATAACGCTGGAGCTTGTAAAGCTTACAGAAGTTTGGTGTGAGGGGATGTGGATGGGAGGGTGTCTAGAGAACCAGGTGGGTCGTCCAACATTTATTTACTTACTAAGAAATTTATATACCCCCACAAGGTGACAGGGTGATTTACAACATAATAAACAACTTAATAGCCATATAACACAACAACTTAAAACAATCAATACATAAAAGCATCATCACCAAACTATTCATAAACTACATCAGTCAGAGTTCCCTGCATACAAAAGCCTGAAAGAAAACAGTGATGTGGCAAGACCAGAGAGCATTCCACAGGAAGATACAGATCCTCCAGAATCTTGTTTTTGAAAGAAATGTAGGTGTATTCCACCACCCCCAACCTCTGAGGCAAACAGCAGGAGAGGGGGCGACTTTAAACAGGGAGACAGGAAGAGGGGAAGAGTTAAATGCCCCATGCCACTGCTCCAATTGCATTAGCATCTCCCTGCATTCACATTTCATTAAAAAAGAAAAAGAAAACATTGGAAGATCCAGTCATAGGATCCCCCACGTGAGATGTCATTTGGCCCTAGGCTTGCCAGAATTACCTCATGAAATCTGTGCTTGAGTGTTCTTATTTTTGAAACAGTTAAAATCATACAAGGGCAATGGATGGTTCAGTTTTGTGACAAAAACTGGCTGAGAATTAACTATGAAAATAATATAAAATTGGATGAGGGGTGCTCACAAGAAGCCCCTAGTTAGACAAGAATGCACTGGAACCTGTGCAGTGCATACAGATTCAAATATGCCAAGTATGCATCAACATCAATCTGAAATGGGGTGTGTGTGTGTGAGGGGTAAAGAGTCTGGATCTCTCTATACTATTCCCCCTCCCATAAAGAGGAGGTGCACTCCTTTCTTCCTGTCATTTTCCCCAAGCTTGGTTTTCCATGATAATAACTCTATTAAGTGTGTGTACACCTGCCTATCTTAGAGGAGAGGGAAGATAAAGGGTAAAGAACATAAGAACATCTCGGCTGGATTAAACCAAAGAACTACCTAGTCCAACATCCAGTTTTTCACAATGACCAAGGACATGTCTATAGGAAGCCCATAAGCAGTACATAAGCGCAACAGTCCTCTTTCTGCTGTTATTCCCCAGAGACTGGTATTTAGAGGCATGGTTCCTCTGAGCTGAACCTAGTATACAACAATCTTGATTGGTAGCCATTAACACCATGAATTTGATTCCCTTCTGAAGCTAAGTTGATGGTCATTGCCATATCTTGTGCCACTAAATTGGACACATTCCTGTTGTCCAGTGGTGACTGGTACCAATTGGAGCTAGTATGGCAGAAGACAGGGAATGAAGAACAAAGGGAGCAAAGGCAGGCCAATGGAGGCTGGCTGAAGGCAGACAGAGGTTGCTGGGACAGCCAGTGCCTCACTTGCCCTAACAGACCATCCATCACTGCTTTTGTCTATTCTGAAATTCCCACCTTTCAGCTTCATTGGGTGACTGTAGTATTACAAGAAAAGGAGAAAAACTTCTCTTGGTTAACTTTCTCCACATCATGTATAATTTTATAAGCCTATGCCATGCCCCCTTCACTTGGTTTCTTTCCAAGCTAAAAATCCCCAAACATTCATTCATTCATTCATTCATTCATTCATTTAACTTACATCCTGCCCTTCCTCCCAGCAGGATCCCATTGTGGCCTTTCCTCACAGAGGAGTTGCTCCACCCTATAATTTTGCTTGCCCTTTTCCTGCATCTTTTCCATCTCTACAGTATCATTTTTGAGATGTAGTGATCAGAACTGTATATGCTATTCCAAGTGTGGTCATGCAACATGCATTATGGGATCCTGCTGGGAGGAAGGGCGGGATATAAATCAAATAATAAATAAATTATAGATGCCTATAAACATATTGCATATTGGCAGTTTTATTTTCAATTCCTTTCCTAAGGATCCATAGCATTACACTGGCAATCGGGTAGCTGCTGAATACTTTGCATTTTCCCTGCAGGATTATCACCTGAAGAGGACAGCAGGAATGTGACCTCCTAAGCTCAGGGACTGTATGAATTTTGAGCAAATAAACTAGGCAAAATTTCTGTATGTTCAAAACTGTAGTGCTGAAACATTGCCAGAATCCCTTTTCCTAAAAATATATTGTCCTAGTTGAGAATTAGTGACAGAGGTCAAGAGTCTCTGTGGTATTTCTCTGGAGATGTTAATGCTATTTATTCATTTGTTCATTTGCTGGAACTATTTTATGAAATGCTGTTTGACCTTTTTACGGGTGTTTTCCCAACCGTTTCTTTACTCACCCCAAACAATTCACGTTGGGCCAAAACCAAACACAAAGAATGCTAGTTTAAAAGGAGAGTTTTGCAACTGAAAACATCCTCAAAGCACGGTAAGCCTGGCAACCTCAGAGTATATTAAAATACATACAGGTCTAAACTGAAAAGTCTTACATTTGTGGTTTAGCTCTAAGTGACTTGAGATTGGCTGGTGTTCAGGTTAGAATCAGTTTGAATCTATGTCATACTTGGATAATGGTGAATTTATAATGCATTTAAAATATCCTTTAGTTTTTGCATTTCCATGGCTGAATTTTCAAAGGAGAAAACAAAAGAAATATTGCTTGGCTGAAATGCCACAAAACTTCATAGTTTCCAGGCTTGCATTATGAATTTAGCTGTCTTGTAATGCTTCCTCCCACCAACCTGTCAGCCTCCAAATCCTGCCCCCCCCCTGTACTCCCATCTGCTTGCATGGCTACTGCTGCTCTGCTGATGAGAATAAGAAGAGAGGGAGGTCTCTCTCCCCTTCAGCACCAGGAATGCTGCTGCAGCAATGACCCAGACACTAGTAGTTTTCCCCGGGCTACTGACACCTCGATCAATGCTGCAGTGGTACTCTTGGTGATGGAAGAGCAAGAAGAACTTGACTTCCTCCCACAGTGAGAGGAGCATAGCCAGAGAAAAAAGTGAGTGGGAGGGTTAGAGGCAGCTGGAGGAAAGGAAGGGAGGGAGGGAGGGAGGTTCACTGGTATGTGTGTGTAGTTAGGGAAGGGATCAGGCCCAACCACATGCCCAATTATGTCATTGCTAGCATGAAAGGTTAAGTTTGACTCCTTATAAGGCTCATACACAGCAAGGAAAGCCATTTCCCAGTTTGGAGGAAGGGAAAATAGCTTGGTTTGCAGGGCTGAAGAATCAACCTGGCGTTAAGATATCTCTAGTTTCCTGTATCTATCACAAAATATAGTTCCTGCAGGTGAGTTGGTATTGCAAATTGACAGAGTAGACTAAGTTTGCCATCTTATGCAAACTTACCTGACTGAGAGTAGGTCCCACTGAACTAAATCAGGGACAGGGAATCTGTGGCCAGATGTTGATGGACTACAAGTCCCATCAGGCCTAGACAGCATGGCCAATGATCAGGAATGACGGCAATTGTAGTCCAACCTCTGGAGGGCCACAGATTCCCCATCGCAGAACTAAATGGGTTGCTGTGGTCTATCGGAGTTCTTTCTCTCTCACTAAGCACCCTGTCCAGACGGCGACTGGTTTGGAGTGTCTTCATCTTGTGCTGGGCCAAGGAGACAGATTGGGAATACTATTGGTGTACCGCCCACCTTGCTGCCCAATGGCTTCCCTAGCTGAGCTGACGGAGATAGTCTCGGAGGTATTGTTGAGATCCCCCAGACTTGTGGTACTGGGGGATGTCAACATTCATGCCGATGCTGTCTTGTTCGGGGCAGCTCAGGACTTCATGGCCTCCATGACAACCATGGGGCTGTCTCAAGTTGCTACTGGCCCGACGCATGTATCAGAACATACTCTTGATTTGATCTTTGCCACTGGTCATGGAGATGGTGATCTGAGGGTGGGGTATTTTTCATCTACTCCATTGTCATGGACAGATCACCGCTTGCTGAGCTTTAGACTCACGGCAACCCTTTCCCTCTGCAGAGGTGGGGGACCTATTAAGTTGGTCCGCTCCCGGAGGCTTATGGATCCTGTTGCTTTCCAGAGCGCTCTGGGAGTTTTTCCGGCTGATAGCACTGGCGCTCCTGTCGAGGCCATGGTCGATCTGTGGAATGCGGAGATGACCCGGGCCATTGACATGATCGCTCCCGCGCGCCCCCTTCGGTGCAGAACTCAAACAGCACCGTGGTATACCCCGGAGCTGAGAGTGATGAAGCAAGAGAGAAGGAGGCTAGAGTGCAGGTGGAGGCGAACTCCTGACGGATGTAGTCATTCTTTGGTGAGTGCTTCCACTAAGTTGTATGTAAAAGCAGTTAGGGCAGCAAAAAAGTCATATTTTGCTGCCACCATTAGATCATCTCTTTGCCGCCCAGTGGAGCTTTTTAGGGTGGTGCGAGGGCTTTTACATTCTGGCCCTCCTGATACTAAGGAAACATCGGAAACTCGCTGCAACAAATTTGCGGAGCACTTCCAGGATAAGATTGCTTGCATCCGTCTGGACTTAGACTCTGATGTTATGACAGATGACTCCATTGAAGTGTCCAGAGCGTGGTCTTGTCCTTCATTGTTGGATGAGTTTCAGTTGGTGCAGCTCGAGGAAGTGGACAAGGTGCTTGGAATGGTGCGGGCGACCACGTCTGCCCTTGATCCTTGCCCATCTTGGCTGGTGAAGGCCAGCAGGGCTGTAACCACCGGCTGGGCCAAAGAGGTGATAAACGCCTCCTTGAGAGAGGGAGTAGTCCCTGGTAGTCTCAAGGAGGCAGTAGTGAGACCTCTTCTAAAGAAACCTTCTTTGGACCCAGATATTTTGAACAACTATAGACCGGTGGCGAATGTCCCTTTTTTGGGCAAGGTCCTGGAGCGGGTGGTCGCCGGCCAGCTCCAGGCGCTCTTGGATGAAACTGATTATCTGGATCCGTTTCAATCCGGTTTTAGGCCTAGTTTTGGCACCGAAACAGCCTTGGTCGCCCTGTATGATGACCTTTGTCGGGAGAGGGACAGGGGGAGTGTGACCCTGTTGATTCTCCTTGATCTCTCAGTGGCGTTTGATACCATCGACCATGGTATCCTTCTGGGGAGGCTCGCGGAGTTGGGAGTTGGGGGCACTGCTTGGCAGTGGCTCTGCTCCTACTTAGCGGATCGTCGCCAGAAGGTAGTGCTTGGGGAACATTGCTCGACACCCTGGACTCTCCATTGTGGAGTCCCTCAGGGGTCGGTCTTGTCCCCCATGCTCTTTAACATCTACATGCAGCCTCTGGGTGTGGTCATCAGGAGTTTTGGAGTGCGTTGCCATCAGTACGCTGATGACACGCAACTCTACTTCTCCTTTTCACCTTCTTCAGGTGAGGCTGTTGATGTGCTGAACCGTTGCCTAACCGTGATAATGACTGGATGAGAGCTAATAAACTGAAACTTAATCCAGACAAGACTGAGACACTGTTGGTGAGCTCTTTACCTGCCCAGATGGTGGATGTTCATCCTGTTCTAGATGGGGTTACACTCCCCTTGAAGGAACAGGTTCGTAGCTTGGGGGTCCTTTTTGACCCTTCCTTGTCGCTTGAGGCTCAAGTGGCCTCGGTGGCACGGAATGCGTTTTACCATCTTCGCTTAGTAGCCCAACTACGCCCCTATCTGGACAGTGACGATCTCGCCTCAGTTGTTCACGCTCTGGTAACCTCTAGACTGGACTACTGTAATGCGCTCTACGTAGGGCTGCCCTTGAAGACCGTTCCGAAACTTCAGCTAGTGCAAAATGCGGCAGCCAGGTTGTTAACGAGGACCCGCTGGTCTGCGCATATAACACCTGTCCTGGCCCGCCTGCACTGGCTGCCTATTTGTTTCCGAGCCAGATTCAAGGTGCTGGTTTTGACCTATAAAGCCTTACACGGTGTGGGACCACAATACCTTGTGGAACGCCTCTCCCGCTATGAACCTACCCGTTCACTTCGTTCAATATCCAAGGCCCTCCTCCGGGTACCAACTCATCAGGATGCCCGGAGGATTGTTATTAGATCTAGGGCCTTTTCTTTAGTGGCCCCCGAACTGTGGAACAGCCTACTTGTGGAGATACGCCTGGCGCCTTCGGTACTTTCTTTTAGGCGCCAGGTTAAGACCTGGCTATACTCCCAGGTATTTTAATGTTCAATGTGTTTCATTTAATTTTTTTTTCCGTTTAACTTGTTGCTGATTTTATTGTAATTTTATTGTAATATTGTATTTTAATCTTGTTTTGTTCACCGCCCAGAGAGCTATTCACTATGGGCGGTTTAAAAATGAAATAAATAAATAAAATAAATAAAATATAATTGCATTTTAAGTTTAATAACTCTCATAGCTCTATAAGCGAATTACCAAACATATTATCATGTGTAAACATGCATAGATGAAAAGAAATGGTTTAGGGATTTTCCTATTTTGATACTTGCATAGCTACTTCAATTCAGCTTCCCTGCTCCCTGATATAGATCAGATTAGAAGTGTATTTGGGAGACATGTAAAGTGCCTCCTGACTTTTTTTTATTTTAAGAACTTTACTGTAGCCAGGGGAGAGAGACCCCAGATTTCATTAGAGCAACAGGGGGAAGGAGTGCTTAACCTTTTAATGGTAATTTATAGCACCCATTCTTTACCAAATGAAATTAATGGAATAGGCAAGCACTTTCTGATTGGTTTCAGACTGCTTTTGCTCTGTATTAAAGCAGGTCATTCAAACATGTCCCCAGGAGGCCAATATCCATTTAAATATGCCTTGATCAGGATTGGAATCCATGTTGTCAGTGCTATAAAAGAATGTTCCAGGTTTTTAAAGTTGTTGTTCATTATCTGATGATGAATAAACAGGGTGATTCTTAAGTGGGAGGGAATGTTTGAGGGGAAAATCAGTTCAGGAAACATCCGGTTGTAAACTCAGATTATAAAGATGGCAGATTCAAAAGGTCACATAAGGCTAAATTCTTTGGCTGGAAGCCAAGGAGGGAAAGGTGTGTGTTCACTTTGGCAACGTAATTGTACTTGAAAAGAAGTATGTAGTCCACGCACCATAGAACTCTCCAGAGGGTTTTGGTGGTGATGGTGTGGTGGTGGCGTTTTTACAACTGAGCTGTCATATCCGTCTTCTTCCAGTGCTTTCCCCATGTTTTAAATGAGATATACTGCTAGGGGCTTTATGCTTTCAGGTATTCAAAGGTGATTGCCTTTTATGAACCTAGTTGTTCTGTAGACTTCTTTCTAGAAAGGAAATAAATAAAATTTATTAGATGAGAAGTATGTGTGTGTGTGTGCATGTGTGTGCATGTGTAGCTTTGAAATAGTTTTTCTGTTGTCCAACTCCGAATGAATAATGAACACAAGAATGGCCTTGTTGCATTGGTCCAACGATCAGCTAGTCCAGTAGATGTTCCCAAAAATGGGTAGCTACATACTTCTGGGAAAGGTATGGGTGAGGTATGAAGGCAATAGTCCTCCCTTGTGCTTTATCTCCAGCGCCTAGTATTCATAGGTCTGGGAAGCTGCATATAAATACAGTAGGGCCCAGCTTGAAGGCGCTTTGCTTTACGGCAATTCGCTAATACAGCGGTCTCAATTAGACGCAATTAGATGAAAGCCCCACTCATACGGTGCTTGTTCTGCTTTTACGGCGGTTTTCGGGCATCGCGCGCCATTCTATTCAATGAGTTCCGCTTTACAGCAGTTTTCGCTTTACAGCGGGGGTCCGGAACGTAACCCGCCGTATGAGTGGGGCCCTACTGTATAGCCTGTGTGGCAAGATGGTGAGGGAAGGAAAACCAGCCACCCAACCACTTAGAGCTTATCTTCACAATTCTATAAAGTACATCCCAGTGAAACTTTGTCAGTTTCATTTTCTGTCTGCTAGAGACGGACACACCATACATATAAAGCACGTGTAAAGTGCATGGCTTTCTCCAAAGAACCATAAGAACTGTAGTTTGTTAAAGGTGCTGGGAATTGCAGTTCTGTGAGGGGTAACCTACAGTCCCCAGGATTCCTTCGGAGAAGCCATGTGTTTTAAATGTGTGGTGTGTTTGTGTATTGGTTTTTACACTGAGGAGAGATTATGTTGTAATGCAAGGGGAGTGCACATTCTAAATTAAGTTGGGAAACAGCAACAACAAAAGGGCTGTGGAAAGGTGGGGCTGCTGGGTAGAGGGGTGGTTTGCTAATGCCAGCCACTTTGTTTCAGGAACTACTTGATTCTTCCACCACTTGAGCAGAAAATGAGGTACAAAGGAGAAAAGTGACCAGGGTCTAGGTGTCCTGTCTGAACTCAAAGAATTCAGGCTCAGACACGGCGATGTTTTTTTTCTCTTTTATTGTAGTAAGAGACAGTTTCAATTCCGTGCTCTTCATGAATCTACCTATGGCTTACTCAGAACTCAGCATCTCTCTCGGACTAACTAGGCACTACTTCGCAGCATTAAGATGTTGACTCAACAACTACTCCCCCCCCCACTCGGCTTAAGTAAGGCTGGGCGGGCACCCTGCTTGCATGTGCCAACTGTCACTGTTGGGAGAGAGTGTGCAGGTGAAGATGGAGCCTCCGTCACTGGCCCGTCTTTGCCCTCCAAGGGAGGGGGACTGCCTACTGGCGATTTAGACGCAGGGAGAGGAGATGTATCTTGGGGATGGGCTGACTGTGCTGGTTGGCAACTCTCTTATAGGCAGCTTTAGCCCTTGACAATTGCTCTTGTAACAGCTGGTGCATTGCTTACAACTCTTGCAGAAACTCTGCCACCGCAGGTACTGCCAAGGTGGAGTTAGGAGTGGGGAAAGTGCGAGGGTGGTAGCCAGAATTGGTGAAAAAGGAAGTCTACTGGGTAGAGGCATGCACAGAATTATTGCAGGCAAAGGCAGCCAGAGAAAATAAAAACACCCAGTTCTCCTGCTGATAATTGACATAACAGCGGAGATACTGTTCCAGGGTGGTGTTCACTTTCTCTGCCCGTCCGCCTGGGGGTGATGTGATGAAGACAGTCATGGTTCAATCTGTAGCAGCTGCAACAGGGCACTCCAGAACCGAGTAGTGAACTGGGTCCCCCGATCCGAGACCAGGCTCGTTGGGAGCCTGTGCAAGTGGAAAATGTGCTGAATAAACAACTGCACAGTCTCTCAGCTGTCAGTACACCAGCACACAGAATGAAAAGGGCCATCTTGCTGAAGGTGTCCATGACCACCAGAACCGCAGTTTTTCCCTGAGAGGTGAGTAACTCCATGACAAAATCCAGGGTTACCATCTGCCAGGGAGTGGCTCCAGTAGCTTGGCCAGTCTCCCAGGGGCGTGCTTGGTTCTCATGCATGTGGAGCAGTATTGAACATATTTCTCGATATCATGCTTTATTCTTGGCCAGCAGAAGTCACATGTAATGGCCTGCAGCACTTTGAACATCCCAAAATGCCCTGCGGTTGGGGCGTCGTGGTATTGCCATAGGACTTTGGTTTGATCTCCCCAGGGGGCATGTACAGGGCCTCATAATGGTACAGCAACCCCTCCAGGAGAAGCCCAGGGTGTGGTCCTGAGTGGGCTGCTTTAGCTCAGTCACCCACTCCTAAGTGAAAGTGTCTTGAGTGCGTAGCTCCTCAATCCATGGATCGGGACAGGCCACCGCCACCAACTTGTCTAGGGATATGATGTGGCTTAGTGGGGGCTCAGGCTGGGTTTCATGGAAATCAAGCTTGTGGGAGAGTGCATTGGCCCTGCACTATTAACCTGGGGGATGTAGTTGATGTGGTAATGAAACCTCGTGAAAAACTGGGCCCAGTGCACTTGCCGTTGGTTCAGCTTACAGGCCGTTTGTAGGCTCTTGAAGTTCTGATGGTCAGTGTGGACTTCCACCTTATGCTGGACTCCTTCCAAGAGGTGTTGCCAGGTCTTGAACGTGTCTCAGATGGCTAGTAGCTCCTTCTCCTAGACAGTATAGTTCTGCTCTGAACTATTGTGTACAGTTCTGGTCGCCTCATCTCAAAAAGGATATTCTAGAGTTGGAAAAGGTTCAGAAGAGGGCAACCAGAATGATCAAGGGGATAGAGCGACTCCCTTATGAGGAAAGGTTGCAGCATTTGGGACTTTTTAGTTGAGAGAAAAGGCGGGTCAGAGGAGACATGATAGAAGTGTATAAAATTATGCATGGCATTGAGAAAGTGGATAGAGAAAAGTTTTTCTCCCTCTCTCATAATACTAGAACTCGTGAACATTCAAAGAAGCTGAATGTTGGAAGATTCAGGACAGACAAAAGGAAGTACTTCTTTACTCAGTGCATAGTTAAACTATGGAATTTGCCCCCACAAGACGCAGTAATGGCCACCAGCTTGGATGGCTTTAAAAGAAGATTAGACAAATTCATGGAGGACAGGGCTATCAGTGGCAAATTTTCTGTGTGTGAGGTGAGGGAATCACTCCTATAATGGATGCAGTATTAAGGGCCCTTGTAACTCATATAACAATTCTACATGGTCCTAACTCCTGCCACGCCAGAGCTTGCTGTGGGGAAGTAACTGTATTCTTGGCCCCCATGAAAAAATATTGGAGATTGAATAGATGTGCTATCTTGGGGAAGGTTGCCTGGTTCCCCTGCAACAGATGCTTAGTTTGTGCACTAAAATGATATTCTAGAAAAGCCCTTCGTATGATGTGCTGTGGAAGGGAAAGCTCAAGTAACAGAGACAATTTCCATCAGTTTCTTGATGCCTGCGCAACAAAAGTGGGGAACCTTTTTAATCTTGAGGACCACATTACTTCAGGGCAACTTTCCTTCAGGGCAACTTTTCAAGGGTCACATACCAGTGGTGGGCACAGCCAGATGCAAAAATGGGCAGAGCATGGCATGCAAAATTTCCCTTTGTACAGTAGGATAGTTTCTACGCACATACACACACCCTCTCTATCCTCCATCCAGGCAAGCACGAGGTATTATCAGAGCTCAAAGACACCTTCCAGTCAGGCAAAAAACTCAAGGAGTGTGTGGAGCAGGCCTAGTGACAGGTGTGGCCTGTGTGAGACTGGGAAGGGGAAGTGGCCTGAGGAGAGTCTCAAGGGATGGACAGGGAGTCCTCTAGGGCTGCATTCTGTCCTGGGCCTGAGGTTTCCCACCCCAGCTCTACAAACTAGGATGTAGGACTATTACGGCTAGTTCTTCCTTAGAATTAAATTATCTTTTTCTGAATTACACGCAAGGTGGCTAATATCTATTAAAAAAATAATCATATAGCCCAATTAAGCTGTTTTACTACCTTCCCAAAGGTTTAGAGATTGTGATGGAAGATTCTTTGTATGGAGGATATTGGGTGGGTGAATGTGTCAGACCAAACGGAAGAAACCTCACTGTACTTGAACAATGAGAATTTGAAGATTAACATCAGTCAGTTCTGATTTGAACTTGTTTCATGGGTCAGCAGAAACAAAATGCTGTCATTTCATTGGAATAGCTTTGGGGGGTGACCTCTGCAACATTTCTCCCCTCATTACACTAACAATTATGAATGGAAGGCTCTGTCAATTTTGGATCACTCCATTTCTCATTTTTTCCAATCTGAAATTCAGTTCTCTACGTTTCTGTTGCAATTTGCAATTTTTTAAAAAAAAATCCTCATGAAAATTGTCTAGTATTTTAGTGCAAATTTCTCCTAATAAACACATTACTGTATGCAGTTAATTAATATACACATTTGCAGGCATTATGTTATTTTCACGAATGTACTTTATTTATTTATTTAATTAATTAATTTATATGCCGCCCTTCCTCCCAGCAGGAGCCCAGGGCGGCAAACAAAAGCACTAAAAACACTTTAAAATATCATAAAAACAGACTTTAAAATTCATTAAAACAAAACATCTTTAAAAACATTTTTTTAAAGCTTTGAAGACATCTTTTAAAAAGTTAAAAACATATTGTTTAAAAAGAAAAAAAGGTTTAAAAATATGAAAAGCAATTCCAACACAGACACAGACTGGGATGAGGTCTCAATTTAAAAGGCTTGTTGAAAGAGGAAGGTCTTCAATAGGCACCACAAAGATAACAGAGATGGCACCGGTCTAATATTTAAGGGTAGGGAATTCCACAGGGTAAGTGCCGCCATACTACATTTTAATGCACAATTTCCCCTAATATATGCATTTTTGAAAACATCAGTTGCAGAACGGCATCAAAAATTTGGATATATGCAAGTTTTGAAGGATGGCTGTGTTTCAGCTCTCATATGGTTTCAGAAAGTACAATTTTTGATAAATTTGGCTTTAAATGCAAATTGAATTGGATTTCTCCTCCATCCTTACTAACAATACAGCAAGCACCAACCTCTAAATCTGGTTTTACATTTCCTTCTTTATTCAATTTTTCCAGCCTCACAATAGCTACTGGACTGAACCAGACAAGTTGGGGGAGACAAAGGGCACTTTGTGCTGCTCATGCATCGATGCTCATGCATCAAGCTTTTTCACAGCATCCACATGATGTGGTCCTCATCAAAATGCCATCCCATATTTTCCTCCATTTCATCCAGATTTACAGTTTATGCATTTTCCCCCTTTTGTTTGTTACTTATCAGATTCTCTGTGGAAGCTGTAAATCTGGCTTAAATGGGAAAATAATATGGGATGGCATTTTGATGATGAAGTCATGTGGACATTGCACAAAACTTGCATTCATGAGCAGCAGCACTAAGTCCACAATAAATTGCCATGTGCAAGTGCCTATTTAAGACTGAAAGCATTTTAATATCCGTGTAAGAATATAGTTGAACATTCAATTCATAGAATCATAGAATAGTAGAGTTGGAAGAGGCCTATAAGGCCATTGAACCAACCCGCTGCTCAAGGCAGGAATCCAAATTAAAGCATACCCGGCAGGTGACTGTCCAGCTGCCTCTTGAATGCTTCCAGTGTTGGAGAGCCCACCACCTCCCTAGGTAATTGGTTCTATTGTCATACCACTCTAACAGTTAGCAAGTCTTTCCTGATGTCCAGCTGAAATCTGGCTTCCTGCAACTTGAGCCCATTATTCCGTGTCCTGCACTCTAGAACGATCGAGAGGAGATCCTGTCCCTCCTCTGTGTGACAACCTTTCAAGTACTTGAAGAGTGCTATCATATCTCCCTTCAGTCTTCTCTTAAGGCTAAATATGCTCGGTTCTTTCAGTCTTCCCTCACAGGGCTTTGTTTCCAGTCCCCTGAACCTCCTTGCTGCCCTCCTCTGAACCTGTTCCAGTTTATCTGCACCACCTTCAGTGGTGTCCAGAACTGGACACAGTACTCAAGATGAGGCCTAACCAATGCCGAATGCAGGGGAACTAGAACTTCACACAATTTGGAGACAATACTTCTGTTAATGCATCCTAAAATACAATTTGCCCTTTTTTTTTTGCAGCCACATCACACTGTTGGTTCATTTCACCTTGTGCTGAACAACAATTCCAAGATCCTTCTCACATGTAGCATTGCTGAGCCAAGTATCAATTGCTGAGTCAATTAAAGGCCTACTTGTATTGCTTTATTCCAGGTGATTTAGAAGTAGACAGGAGTGGGTCATTCGTAAAAATTTTAAGCAGCTAAAATCTTGAATGCTTCAAATATTCCTTATGTAATGGCACTGTCAGACCAGATCTGTTGTGTTAAAGAAATAAAGGAAAAGTGTGTATAATGAAATTCCCAATCTTAATCACAGTAGGTGCTGTGCACATTGTGAAGTGGAAGTAGCTTATGTCTGTCCTTAATCATTTTCCCCAAAGATAACTTTGTTATAAACATCCTGTTACCATTCATATCATACAGATAAGGGTTGGGGTGAGATCCCATTCCATTCTGGGAGCTTATAAAAGCAAAGACAAGGAATTAAGTATCACTTTCTCCTTGGAGCACACCAAGGAGGAAATAGGGTCAAAAGGGCAGGCTGCAACATTGTAGGCACTTTATCTAGAACATAAACACTACCAGAGTGCATTCTGACCAAATTAACTCTCTCAGATCTGCAGTGTTTGCATTCCAATAGTACTTAAGAACATCAGTTTTGCTACTCCTCTGGTGAACTTTGAGTTTAGACTGCCTCTTGATAAAAAATGGTCTCCTCTCTTCAAAGTTTGTGCAGTTTGTCAGCTATCTCTTCTGTGAACATACTTTAGTGAAAATGATATCAGCAAAGATAGAAGGGTTAAGCAGTTTGTTCTGATGCTGCAAATTTTTATTTTAAAAAAGTTGCAGTGAGGGGGGCTCATTCAGGACCAGAGCTGTGGCATGTGTAGCAGACACACACAAACACACATACACACTGCATTCTCAATTAAAACCTACTCCCCTTGTAGCTGCCTTTACCCCCTTGTTTAGTGTGGCAGCTTTCTTCCTGGGGTGAATAGCAGCTTCAACCAGGAAGGGGTTTGTTAGAACTGTGGCATAGGAAGGCTGGGTTAACTCCCCTCAGTCCATGTTAGTTTGCATCCTAATTGGGAGTCATGGTCAGCTGCTTCACACCTTTTTGGTTATATGTCCAAATCAGTCCAAGGGTCTCATTACCCAAGGAATATTTGAAATGTTCAAGATGTAGTTGCACATTTGATATATCATGTAGTTTGGCGTAAGGACTTAGTCTGGTGCATTAACAAGTGGAGGCGTTTGTTTTGGAGAGAAAACATTCATTATTTAGGCTGCTATTCTTCACTTTCCTATCTCAAATGATACAATTTCTGGTCTTTGCTGCACCCAACTCTTGGGCTGAAAATGTATGGAACCCCACATCTAGGAAGCATGTGTGGAAGCAAAAACTTTCCAGTCGATTTATTGTGCTCCAAAGGACAGAGTTTGTTGAAAAAAAGATAGCAAAGACCAATGCATTGCGAGAGAAGTTCCATAGAACTAACTCTAAAGAATCACATTTTATGCACAGCTTTTTATAATCAGTTTGACATCATACATTCGAGCATGTTGAGATCCAACCCCCATCTCCTATAACTGCTGAAACTGTATATTTTAGGTCTTGCCCCTTGGCTATGGTCGGGTCTTGCCTCTTTATTTCATCATGTTTACACCAAAAATATCAAAAGTACATAGACTATTCAGCATTTTTTACTACTTCTTGTTTCTTTCTGCTGCGTTGCATTATTCGTATCTACTAAGCAATTTCATCACTGAAATATCATCAGCTGTTAGTTTCGATTCTAATCAAGCATATTTCCTCAAAAACATTTTCCATGCTAAAGCACTGCTTTGGATTTTACTTTGCTCAAAATAAAAAACACAGGGTAATAAAATGATCCATTAACAATTGATGATTAGCAATGAACAGAAATCTATAAGATTAATCAGAAATCTCATTCTTCACATGCCTTTGGGCACTCTCTTTCTCTAGATGTGGACAGGTGTCCCTCAGGTAATGTACAAATTCCAAGGATAGTAAGATCAGTAGTGTAGCTAGGAGTAGGCCTCAGGCCCAACAGGCCCCTCACCCAATGACTGACCCGAGAGCGGCAGCTGATGGGCACTGGGCACAGCTTCCTGGTGTCAGCAGCTAGGCTGCTATGGGCATGCCAAGGCCTATTAGGCTGATGCTAATGACTGCAAAATCCTTTCTTCTTATTGTTTAAAATAGGCTGCAAAATAGGCATACACATAGATTTTTGTTTTTTTTAGACTGCCTTCGAGTCGATCCTGACTTATGGCGACCCTATGAATAGGGTTTTCATGGTAAGCGGTATTCAGAGGAAGTTTACCATTGCCTCCCTCTGAGGCTGAGAGGCAGTGACTGGCCCAAGGTCACCCAGTGAGCTTCATGGCTGTGTGGGGATTCAAACCCTGGTCTCCCAGGTCGTAGTCCAACCACTATACCACACTGACTTTCTACACATAGTTACAGATACTTAATTTATTGATCTTACTTATATATTTTAAATACAATATATTTTATCATTTTCTACAACACAATGGTGTTTTTACTCAAGTAAATGTAGAGAGCAGCACTCATGATGGTGCTACAATCTAAATGAGTTTTTAAAATGTGAAACTGCACATGCTCAGAGTATGTGTATTTTAGCAGGGCTGGCAAACAGGGTGGGGTTTGGTTTTTTTTGGCTTTCTGCTCTAATGTCAGGAATGAAGAAACAGTTGTATGCCATCTGGAATGGTAATAGGTGCTGGTGGTGATGGGGAGAGAGAAACGTTAGTTGTGTGCTCCACATCCGAACTAATAAAAGGGGACTCCTCATAAGACCATGAAGTCCAGGGATGGTATAAAATTATCTAGTTGTACCACTGGGTAGGATACCTGAGTGCAACCAATTCACATAAATCTCCCCAACAGAATTCTAGATTCATGGATTCTGAGGGAATAATGGAAATAAAATGCAAGGCTGTCAATTGCTACTAGTTGTAATGGGTCATATATCTCCAGTATCTGAAGCATTTTTGCCTCTGAATATGACTTACTGGAGACCATGAGTGGAAGAGTGGTACAGCACTCATGTCCTGCTTGTGGGCTTCTCATAGATATCTAGTGGCCATTTTGGGAACAGAATGCTGGATTAGATGGGCCACTGATATGATCCAGCAGGGCTCTTCTTGTGGTCAATAGAGGAGTAACTGGTTAATACAGCTCAAGGTACGTAATAAACATACTGATAAACTTTGAAGGTTTTCATATAAATCAACCAAGTATAAATAGGTATTGGGGGATTTTTCAACTAACAGGACAAACTCTTTCCAACTCAGGTGGTCAGAGATTTTAAAAGCCAGCACCATACTTTTTTGGGGGGGGGGCTGCACTGCTTTATCTTTTGGCTTTGGAACTTTTTCAGCTCATAGTCTTCCATTTGCTTTTCCACATGCCAGGAGGAACTTAAAAAATGGGATTTTCCCTGCACTGTCTTCCCACAGATAACAAAAGTAATGTGGCTGGTGATTTTGATCTGGAAAATGACCTGAAGGGAAAAGGTTAAGCAGCCTTTTTCTGCCTTCCCTGATTTGCTGTCACCCCAGACTGAACCTGGTTTTAAAAATGTAGGGTGGGTGGGTGGAACCCAGGGGACTTGGCGTGATGTGTAGTTTGAGCCTAGGAGCCTCACTTGAGTTTTTAAGGCTCAGCCTTCAGTGTTCTCCTCCCCCCACAGCATCCGTCCGTCCATCCATCCGTCCGTCTGTCTGGGAGGCTGGGAATCTTAGAATATTCCTGTTAAGCCACAAACACCCATGGTAAAGAAACTCTCTCTCATTCTTTTGCTTTAAAAAAAGGAAAAAAAGGGAAAAAATTTGATGTAACTATTTGATCCAGCCATACATTTCTTTGAAGCCAGCTCAGCTGGGTCAATTTACACCATGAAAACCATACAAAGAATTAACAAAACTCTTCAGGGCTTCACACTTGCCAGCTAACAAAGCGGTTAGTATTCAGTCAGAATCACAAACTGCGTGTTAATCCCGTACAGGACCCCATTCAGTACAAGATCTGTTTTCTTTCCGATAGGTTCTTTTTAGTTTTCTTTTCAAACCACAATCAAACTCGCTTATATTTTGTTTTGGATTTAAAACAGCTACTACTTCATTGAGTTCACATAAAGGATTAGTTGTGTACTGCAATTTATAGCTATGAAGTGACTTAGGACCAGATCATTCCTTCTCGTACTCAGGCCCCTACAGTGGGAATAAGGAGTTTCCTTCTTTTGGCGTTAGGGAGAGATGGAAACCTTTTGATTCCTTATACCTGTAACAAATTGTCAACACCCTGTAAATCCTGTGGATTTATTTATTTATTTTTAGCCCGCCCTTCCACCCAGAAGGAGCCTAGGATGGCATGATACCCATTCACAGGAGATTTGAAGAGGAGGGAAACCTGTCCTTAAGATGTCCCATCACCATCATACTTTTTTCCAGTGGACTGTAGACAGAGGAATCTTATTGTTAGCCTATGAAACTCTCTCATGTCTATTATAGACTAAGGAAAGGAGTTAGGCAAAAGTTGTCGAGATATGATTCTCATCCTCTTTCAACATACGGTTTCTGCCCCACTATCTTCTCCCATGTACTGTTGTGTTGTTGTTTTTAGTGCTCCAACGCAGACACAAGTATATTTTCACTGTCCCAAAATACTGTGCCAGTTATAGTGGGACACCACACTTGAGAGATCAAATTTCAGTGAGGTGGGTTATTAGGTGTAGTGGTTAAGGTGTTGGACTATGACCTGGGAGACCAGGGTTCGAATCCCCACATAGCCATGAAGCTCACTGGGTGACCTTGGGCCAGTCACTGCCTCTCAGCCTCATGAAAACCCTATTCATAGGGTTGCCATAAGTCGGAATCGACTTGAAGGCAGTTCATTACATACAGTAACAGTGAGTTACTTCAGACACAACACTGAACTATAGGTTGTGCTAATTATAATTTGATTCCAATCCACCATTTGTTTCAGTTATGCAAGAAATCGTGTAATTCGTGATTTCCCTGTTACCCCACCTTCCCTGTTGCAGAGTGGCCTCTCAGGGTAGAGCAATGTCCAAATCATGGGCTGTTTTTTTCAGTATGGATATAAGGTCAAACTAGCTTGCAAGTCTAGTTCCAGATCCTGGTTTGTTGGCCTCTTGTAAACCAGATGGTGCTGGTTCAGCCTAGCATCTCCAGATAGGACTGGAAGACCCTTGCTTGAACACCTGAAGAGTTATTGCCCATCAGTGTAGACAATACTGAGTTAGCTGCACGCAACAGTGTGACTCTGTATGAGGCAGCTTCCCATGTTCCTCACTGTTTTTCAGCTGTATCTCTAGCCAGTATTCTGGTCTGATAGACTCATTCTAAAGGCAAGCTCAAACTGCTCAGATGATGCTTAGTTCCAGGATTCCTTGATCAGTGCTCCATTGCATCCTTTCAGCCATTAAAATAAAATATAAAAGTGTCATGTGGAAAATATGATGGAGCTAAACATAGGGAAGCAATTGCAACAAAATAGTTTTGACTGTTGCAAATTCTGAAGGCTCCCCACCAATAGATAGCTCACAGTCAGAAATGTACACTCACATGTATACACGCACACACACCATCGATGAGAGGGGAGGGGGAAGCCTGGCTGGTTTTTTCTCAGTTGTCTTTTTTCATTTCTCCCTTAGTGGGTCATTGTCCGTGCTTCCCCCACTCCCCTTGAGAAAATTAACTGCTATGGGGAGAGATGGGGGAGAAGAGCAATGGAGAAGAACAACTATTGGCTCCCGCTCAACTGTGTGATTTCTATTCCCTCTAGCTTTCTCTGGCTGTTGTTGGTAGGGGAGCCTTTAGAATTTGCAACAGACAGACAGTAATGTAATAGCAAATTCAGACGTGCAGGGTCCCCCCATGGTAGTCAAGCCACACCCCCTCACAGCCACACCCCCTATTCCACTTTCCTTCATCTCCCTTGCTCTCCCACTACAACAGACATCACTAGGAGCCAATCAGCTTAAAAGGAAACTGTCTGCTAGCTACTGAGAAGAGTTTTCTGAGTGGCTGATTCAACCCTTTCACTCTGATTAGCTTCAATTAGCATGAAAGGACAAAGACTCTTCTCAGTAGCTAACTTACTCCCCTTTACATTGGCTCGTACGTAGGGACCTGGCTGGGATTCTGCTCCCAAAAAAGTAATGGGCCTGTGAGTCCCCACAACCCTGGATGACTACACTCCTGCAGACAGAGCTCTGATGTGGTGGATCTGATCTCAGGCAGTGTAATGTGAAGACAGGCTCTCAATATGTAATTAATGTTCTTAGGACTTTAAGCACAACAGGGAATCTGTAGCTGTCCAGATGTTGTGGGGACTCCAACTCCCAACAGACTGATCAGAAGTCAGGTATGATGGGAATTGTAGTCCAAGAATACCTGCTGAGATACAGATTAGTCACCTCTGGTTTAAAGCAATGACTTTCAAAACATAAGGTGGACCTGGCTAAAGAGGGCTGGGCAGTGAGTAGGGGAGGTCTGAGTTCTGCCAAACAGGTGATATAATTACGCTTCTTGTCCTGGCTACTCTCAGACTTGGGACAACTGACTTGGTTGTTGCTAAAAGCTTTAATCCAGAACTTGGCACACAACTCTGCAGGTCTCTAGGCATGGCTACTCACACGAAGATGTTGTCACGACATTTGTCATGCCCCCAGAGACCCCCATACGAAGGGTCAGTATGGGCACATTACTTGCGTGGGACTGTCTTCCAGTTTGGGACTGGGCCAGTAAGCAGACATTCCTATGGTAGGTTGGTGAGCAGGCAACGATGCATCCTTGGCAACAGAGACAGAGATGTCTCAGCCAGTTCATTCCTGGGATCCACCTTTGACCACTCCTCCTGCTCTGAAGGTGCATCAACTGCGGGAAGCAGAACCAAGGTTGGATTAGGGGGCTGGAGACTCTCTGGAGGTGGAGTGAAGGAACAGACTACTATTGACTCTGCCACATTTGTGGCACTTGGCACCTTGGGGGAGGGGCTGTTGGCTAGCAGATCACTGGGCTCCTCCCTGACTTTGTCAGCCTTTCTGTTCAACCCACTGAACAATAAATAAATAAATAACCACAAAAAGTACAAAATACAAGTCCATCAAATACTATTGGTAAGGTAAGATGCCAAAATAAGAACAAGAAATAAACAGCACAAGTGTCCAAGACAGCTCAGTTATAGTAAAAAGCCTGGCAGAACAGGATAGCATTCATTATCCATCCTTCTGGGAGGAAGGGCAGGATATAAATTTAATAAATAAATAAATAAAATAAAAAGAGGCAAGTGAAGAACCCAAGTGAGCCTCTTGAGGAAGGGAGTTCTGAAGGCTGGGTCCTAGTGTTGTCAGATCTCTGTTTTTGGGGGGTACTGTCCAGGTCTCTGGGTGAGTCACCCCAGTCTCCAGACTCTTAGCTTTCATTTAAAACAAAATGAAATACCCCCCCTTTTCACAGGCAGAGTCAATACAGGTCTGCCATGAAACACAGCAATATATTAAGGAGCTTAACACATTTACCTTTTATGTATTTATTTATTATTAGATTTATATCCCACTCTTCCTCCCAGTAGAAGCGCAGGGCAGCAAACAAAAGCACTAAAAACACTTTAGAACATCATAAAAACAGACTTTAAAATGTATTAAAACAGAACATCTTTAAAAACATTTTTAAAAAGCTTAAAAAACATCTTTTTTAAAAAGAAAATGTTTAAGAATATTTTAAAAAACAATTCCAACACAGATACCGACTGGGATAAGGTCTCTACTTAAAAGGCTTGTTGAAAGAGGAAGGTCTTCAACAGACTTCAAAAAGAATACTTTTTGGAATAATTAGATCAGCCTTGCCAACCTTGTGCCCTCCAGATGTTGTTGGACTTCATATTCCATCCGGCCCAGACTAGATGGTCTGGTTCAAGAGATATACACCAAAATGTCACCCACCACAACTTCTGTTAAATGAGCTAGTAGCCAGCTGCTCAAATTCCCACCTTAGCAGGCATGCTGAAGCTATTATGTTTTTTATCTGTTTTTATCTGTTTTAAGTGAAATCAGGGTTGTGATTAATGAGGAATTTGTTGATCTCCAGGTAATAGCTAGAACCCATTGCAAGTCATGAAAATAGCTGCCTTTTCCTGCTTGTCTGCACATCATGGGTTGAATACATTTATTTCAATGACCAACTATTGATTTTGACAATAAACTATTATGTGGAGTTATGTATTTTTACATCTCTAGTGTATGTGTATCTGGAGTCTTTCCAACAACGCTGTGAGATAGGGTTGCCGACTGGAAACCAAGGCAGCTCACAACAAGAAATAGATCCATTAAAAATCCAATAACCATAAAAAACAAGTATAAAACAATTGAAAAATAGCTTAAATGGCATGATTCTCAATTTTGGGTTGGGTGAGCGAAGTTCTTTATCACTTGAGGTTGCAGTCCTGTGCACACTTCCCTGTTTGTGTAAGCCCCACTAAATACATTGGGACTTGCTTCTGAGTAAACATGCATAGGATTGCACTATAAATATCTTTACAGGTTGTGTAAATAATAAACATCTTTGACAGTCATATAAGTATTTCTTCATACTATGCCTCAATAAGTATCTGATTTCACACTATAATTGTACATTATTATTTCCTCCGCATTTTAAGTGTGCCCTTCTTCCTTGGGGTGGTCGTGGTTCCCTCTGTTGTTTTCAACCTGAGGAGAAGATTAGGCCGAGAGTTGGTGAGTAGCCCATGGTCACCCAGTAAACTCTGTAGCTGATTTCCATTTTTAAAAAATTATTAATACAATTTATATGCAGGCAAAGCTTATGAAGTAATGTAGATCTACACAATACATTTAAAGTACATCCAACTTGCATTTAAAGCACTTCCACCCAAGAATCCTGGGAAGTGTAGTTTCCCCCTGAAGGTTATAGTTTCCGCTATCCTTAATAAACAACAGATCCCATGATTCTGTGATGGAATTCATGTGCTTCAAATGTGTCTTGAATGTGCTTGAAATGAATGGTGTGGATCTGCCCTAGGTGTGCAGTGCATTCATTACTGAATTGAAAAGAACAATTTTGAAAGATAATTTTTAGACAGGAGAAGGGCTGCAGCTTAGTGATAGGACACATGCTTGCATGCCAACTTTGCCAAGGTCCAAAATTAGAACTGCTGTCTTCAAGTGCATCCATCTTTAATCCTGAGTCCTCCCATCTAATGTCTCTACAACACTAGGCTTCTTCCTAATGACCTTCTGGTGACTGGCCTGGTCTGATGGCACTTAAACCCTTCTTGTCAGAAGCAAGTGGGCTAGATTAAATGTTTCGTACACAGGCTTCCTAAGCAGTTGAGAAAGAATGATCCTGTCACTTCAGCTAGACCTGGGAACACCCTCTTTTTGCTAACTTTTCTATCTTAATTTCTAATCAGATTTTGTTTGTTTGTTTGAATGGTATGCTTCAAGCAACTGTGTTTGATGCTTAATGTAACATGCTTAATGACATCACTAGGGCCCATCCTGTGACATCACTAGGGCCCGCCCCTGAAATCTCAGGTATTAGCATGCTTCTGACCTGGCAACTCTACTGGGTACCACTAAAGAAAGGCCTGATCCTGCTTACTCACTAACTTAACTTCTGATGGTGGTGGTACATGGAGTAGAGTCCCCAGCATTCTACAGAGTATGTGGAGCACTGGAGCACTTATGCCTTAATATTAGTGTAGTGCTTTCATGTATTTGAAGTGCTTCACATGCATTATTAGTTTAATCCTTACAGTAATCTTATATACTAATAGTTAATTCTTTCTCCAAGTGTAGACCCTTATATAGTCACAATGGCTCCATCCATACACAATGGGGAGGTATTAGTAAGCCTGGGGGAATCCCAAGGTTTTGCAGAAGTACAAAAAACCCCAAAACACTCCAGGCACCATTTGTCCCCTTTATTGCAGTGTGTGCATGCACGCACTGAGGCTGGGAGAGAATGGATAGCCTAAGACTACCTAGTGAGTTCCCAACTGAGTTTCAGTGTGAATTTGGACCATCCTGATTCATAGCTCAGCCCCTTAGCCAGGGCTGGCACCAGGCACCAGTGGGTCCTTGGATGATACCCCCCCATGCAGCTGGTGCAGGCTTAAATAGGCCCAGCCTCCTGCATTGTCATATCAGTGCACTAGTGCACTGCATGCACATGCACTGAGGTGGCAATGTGGGAGGTGAGGAGGCCTGACCTCTTTAAGCCCATGCTAGCTACATGGGGGATGTTGTCTGGGAGGGTGGAGCTCCTGCTCTGCGATGGCAGTGGGTCATGGAGTGTGATTGCAGCTCACATCAACCCCTTACCCCAGGCTGCAAATGACGCCCTGCAACCCGACACTGGCATAGTTCGTGGAACTCCACCTTCCTAGCCCCAGTCTACAGATCTAGGCAGGGGTCCTTCTGAGCCACAGGGGCCCTTAGGCGCATGCCCAACCTGACCGCCCACTGACACCTGCCCTGCTCTTAGCCACTATGCTCTAGCAGTGATTTACTGGGTTTTTCTTTGTTTGCTTTTGCTTTTTAAAAGGAAAAGATGGAGGGAGACACAGATCCAATTCACTTAGGGCACAGAAATGACTTCTGATCCTCTTTCAGAGCTTTCAGACTGATTTCCCAGTACTGTTTAGAACCTTACCAGTGGGACAAGAAGTAAACTGTTGCAGCATGGTGTGCTCCTTTTCAGTATTCCAGCCAGCCAATCATGCCTTCTTCCAGGACATGCTATTCCATTTTACCCCACCCCCATTTTCTGCCCCTCCTACACAACAAAAACTTGCATTCTCTGGTTAGGTTTTCTTCTCTTTTGTTTTCTATTTCTGCAAACCTTGAGGTTTCTCCATCCATGGTGATGCCACCCTCTTGCTGGCTGCATAGCCATCATAACTCAGCAGCCTTGTTTGCCATTAGCATACATGATAGGCTACCGTTGTTCTGTGAAGCTAGTGCTTTCTGAACTAGCAGTCATCTGTATTTTGGTCATTCTGCCATTTTTGTTTCATCAGGAAGGTAAACTCGAGTCAGTTTTATTTGGCATCCTTTATCCGTTCTGCTTTGGTGAAGAGAAATGTAGAAGCCTGGTCCATGGCTGGAGCCTGGGAATATTGCGTAATTTATCAGCAGCAGTCCCGGGGGGGGGGGGAATGGGGGGGAAGAATTTAGTGAAAAGATAATTTACTTGAGTCAATAATGTAAGCAGAAATTTAAGCAGAGAAATCCCTTTTGGCAGAATTTGACAGCCCCCTTCATTTTCATCACAAATCTGCTTTGAAAAAGAGTACTGTTCTACTTCAAAAGGGGAGAAAGTACAGGAAGGCAGTGGGGAGGAAGGTGGAGACCCCATGATGTAAAAAATCATTCACTGCAATATTTTCTGGGAAGTCTACCTGCTCTGAAGTCCAAGTTGAAAGGGCTCCTTTGAGAATACTAGGGAAACATTTATAGCACATCTTGCTAGATTCACACATGATGGCTTTGATTCAACTACATTGATTTTCTTTTTAAAGAAAAGTCATGTGTATTTTGGTAAAGAAAAGGGTTGGACCAAAGCAGCACTGGGGTGATTCCCCACCCCTGTACTTCCAAATACTGTTTCCATATTCCAAGTTACAAAATATTTTACCAAAAATACTTAAAAATGTAAAGTCGATGAGTGCTTCCTTAGAGGTTCCTAAGTGCGTAAGGGGTGTGAAACACATTTATCCCTATTTACTGGTTTCTAGTGTTCCATCAAATAGATCAGTAATGTCCCATGTCTTCCTGAAGCGACATTCCAGAATTGTTTGGTTGGTAGCTTGCTCCCTTTTTTTCTTTCTCCCCTCCCTCAAACCTGGCCTACAATTCTCAGAGAGCTATGTTCTATGCAGTTCTCATCTCTGTGTTGTGGATCCTTTGGGTTTGTTTGCTGATTTTGTCTACGTTCTAGTTTTTGACTCATTCTCTTCAGTCACGATGGGGTAGAGCAGATGTGCCTTCCCTTGGTCACAACCCAGTGCTCTCATTTCTGTTCAGAACTCAGCTGCCATTCGCTTCTCATCTTTCAGACTATGTGAGGCCCCTCCTCAGTTCCCTTCACTGGCTTCCCTCCCCATGCCATGTCTAGCACAAACTCCTTGTCCTTCCTTTTAACACTCTCCAGGGAGCTTGCTCCACTCTCTTTTGCACCTCTGTTTCTTACTATATCCCGGCCTGTGACTTTGCTTCTCTAACCCTTCGCTACCTAATAATCTCCTGCTCAGAAGATCCTTGTTCCTTTGCTGCCCCTTTTGCCTGGAACCACTAGACCCAGGACACACATCCACTTTCTTTTTTCAAATCTCTCATTGAAACCCACATTTTCTGTGCATCCTTCAGCTCAATATTAGGGATGGAAGGGTCTGCAATTTTACTTCTCTAGGATTCTAATTTCTCCAGTCTTAAATTAGGTTCTTCACATTTCTTCAGAAATCTGAGAATTTTTAAAAAATCCTCATTAAAATTCTTCAGCATTTTAGTGCAAATTATGAGAGCCAGTGTGGCGTAGTGGTTAAGGTGTTGGACTATGACCTGGGAGACCAGGGTTCGAATCCCCACATAGCCATGAAGCTCACTGGGTGACCTTGGGCCAGTCACTGCCTCTCAGCTTCATGAAAACCCTCTTTATAGGGTCGCCATAAGTTGGAATTGACTTGAAGGCAATACATTTACATTTTTTTGACTAACATACATATTTTGCAAGCAATTTCTCATCATATAATGCATTTTAATGTTATTTTCACCATTATATTCATTTTAATGCACATTTTCCTTTATGTATTTTTCTAAGTGTTGTTTGGTTGGTGAACTGCATCACAAAATTCAGGTAAGTGCAATTTTTGAAGGAAGGCTGTGATTTTTTATTCTCATATTGTTTAAAAAATGTGAATTTGATAAGTTTGTAGTCCAATTTCTCCTCCATGGCTACTCAACATAGAACTTCTGGTTTGCACCTCCATCCCAACATCAGATTAGTTTCAGTGGTATGCAAATTGGGAAATCTACTCTCGTGGAAGAAAGTGCTTGCACCAGTGGTGGGTTTTGCCCATCGGAACTGGTGGGGCGGAAGCATGGAGACCAACAGTAGGCAGAGACAATGTCAGACAGAGCCAACTAATTCCATTTTTGTCCCTATCCTCCTCCCAGCTAGTTCTGCAAGGGCAACACTGAGGAATCGGCAGGCAGTGCCACTCTCTGGACTGGTTGTAAGAAGGCAGGTAGGTGGGGGCTGGCTGAAGGAATACTGAGGTTGCTGGGAGCAGTGCCACACTTGCTATAATAAACCAGCCTCCAGTGGTCTGCACTTTCAGAATTTACTGAAAGACAATCCTGTTCACTTGAGATCTTGGTGCATAAATATATAGAATACAAGTTAGAGGCAGGTGGGTGTTCAGTGGGTTGGATCCAAAGAACCCTGAGAAGAAAATAGCTGCTTGTGCTCTTCTGCAAATGCTTGTTCAAGAGTTTACATAGAAGCAAAACAAGTTGCCTTATACTGAGCCAGACCATTGGTCCATCTAGCTCAGTACTCAGTCCATCACTCCATCAAACTCACTACACTGATTGGCAGGCACTCTCCAAGGTTCTGGATTATGATGTAAAACAATATTTCCATGGGGAGAAGATGCCATACAAGGTAACATTCCTCAGCAGGCCATCTCCATATATTTTCATGGGCTGCCACTACCCTGGTGTGTTATTAGAGACTGATGTTTCTATTGAGATATTTCAGCTAATCTGGAAATAATCCAGGGCAACCTGAGTCTGTTCACATGAATTTGATTTACTTACTTGTCTATGTAAATCAATTTCATATGAATTTACCTACTTGTCTATGTAGGAGAGCCAGTGTGGTGTAGTGGTTAAGGTGTTGGACTACAACCTGGGAGACCAGGGTTCGAATCCCCACATAGCCATGAAGCTCACTGGGTGACCTTGGGCCAGTCACTGCCTCTCAGCCTCATGAAAACCCTCTTTATAGGGTCGCCATGAGTCGGAATCAGCTTGAAGGCAGTACATTTACATTTTTACTTGTCTATGTGCTGCCTCACTAGCAGTCCATGCCTCATCACCTATATCAGCTTGAACCTTGTTGTAATGGTATTTCATTATAGTATTCTGAGGTTTTAGACAGCCTGTGTAGAGACCAGTACTCTGGATTTGGCTTCATTGTTTATTAATGTGAGGGGAGGTCGGCAGGGGCAGGAGAGTTGGTTGAAAATGCCCACCTTAGAAGGAAAATACTCCAAACGCCTGCCTCAAGTATGAGTTTTCTCTCACCTCTTTAACTTCTAGCTCTCAGTGGGGTAGTTGTGGGGTGATGTTACCATCAGACTTGCTGGCTTCCAAGTGAGTCTGATGCAAGACTCATGTATGAGCATTTGGACCAAAATTAAGGGGGCAAAATTCTTCAAAAAGTTTGGCATTGATTATAATTGTTGGCCCTAGCAATGTGACACTTTTTTTTTACGTGCATCTTTATTTAGTACTGCCGGTGGGGGCAGGGGAGTGAAATGAAATGAAATGAAATGAAAATTTATTATTACAGTCACAAGACCAGTATATCATAGAACATACATTACTATTAAAAGTCATCCTAGTCTAAAATTCCATCACATCTCTATATTAAAAAATATCTCCAGTATTTAATAGCAAACTTCACATAATTACAACAATTAAAACTTAAAAATATAGTATGTATGGCATGTACAATTGAATTATGTGGTTTCCTACTAAAATTATTATAAAATCTATAATATCCTTCTTTTTAATATGGCTGCTACTGTAAATTTTGCAACAGCTGATGTAATCGTCTGATAATCGCCCAATAAATAATTTAATAGAGAATGTTCAGAATTGAAAGCATAAGGAGCTAGTAGGGGTGAAATTATTTGAAGTCTCATTTGATCATAAAAGGGGCAGTGCAAAAGCACATGAGCATTCGATTCTACTTCTTTTCAACAGGGGCATAGTCGTTCTGCATATGGTATCTTATTATATCGACCTTCAAGTACAGCAGAGGGTAGGATAGTCAATCTAATCAAGGTAAAAGCTTTCCTATGTTTGGAACTATTTAGATTTGTCAAATAAGTCATTGGGGTAAAAAACTTTGCATTATGTCTATACTTTCTCGTCTGTGCTAAATGGAATTGGTAATCAACATCCCTAATGCGTTGTCTAATATTTATCCGGGCAGTCTCTATACCCATCTGTAAAATAGTTTGCATAGAGAATCCTAGATCTTGTAGTTTATTTTGGATTAGGGTATTCCATGTAGATTTAAAATTATCTATGAGAGTATGAGGGGCCAGTCCTTGGGGATCTAGAACCTGCTTTAACCAGTAATTGATCCTTAATGTCCAAATGATTGACTCTATAGATTGAACGCCTATTTCTAGTCGTATTACACAGTTTGGGACACATGAAGGTACTGCCATAATAGATCGTATAAAAGAGGTCTGGATCACTTCATGTTCTGTAAATTTTTCCTCTGCTGTCACATGCATACCATATGTGAGTTGCGAGATGATTTTAGCTTTAAAAACTTTAATCGCTGGTATAATCAATTGGCCTCCATTAGAATAGTAAAAAGTTGTTAATGCTTTAGCTGTTTTCCTCGCATTTAGCAAAACCGATTTAACATGGTAACGATGGCTACCTGATGTCTGAAAGGTGAATCCTAAATATTTAAACGAATTCACCTGTTCGATTAATCTACCATCTAGGGACCACTGATGTTTTAATCTTTTTTTACTAAATACCATTACTTTTGTTTTTTGGTAATTTATATCCAGAAGCTCAATGTGGCAATATTGGGCTATTCCTCCTAATAATCTCTTTAAACCAACAGAAGTTTTTGATAATAGAGCCAAATCATCAGCATACAGAAGGGCATTTCTTGGGATATTAGCTAGCATTGGCGAATGAATAGCATAGGGGGGCAATTTCTTTATCACATCATTAATATATAAATTAAAAAGCAAGGGAGATAGAATACATCCTTGTCTTACCCCTTTTGTAGTTGATATAGAATTAGTTAAATGGCCTTGTATATTACATCTTACTTGTAACGTTGTATTTTTATACAGGCCTTGCATCAACAATAATAAACGTCTATCCACTCCTAAATAATATAATTTAGACCAGAGTCTAGATCTTGATATCGAATCAAATGCCGATTTCAGATCAATATATGCTACATAGAAGAATCCCCCCTTTCTATGTGCATATTTAGAAATAATATACTGTAGAACTAATATATGGTCCATTACTGATCTTTTTGGTCGGAAGCCTGCCTGTTCTGGGGCCAGTACATCTGATTGCTCCACCCAAGTTATCAATTTACTATGCAAATGAGCCGCATATAACTTACTTATAACGTTTAAAAGACTGATTGGTCGATAGTTCTCTGGATCTGTTCGGGAACCTTTTTTAAAAATAGGCACAACAGTTGCCATAGCCCAATCATTCGGTATAACCATAGTAGAGTCAATATGTGAGAATAGTGTCGCTAACATCGGTGCCCACCATTTGGCGTTAGCTTTGTATACTTCAGAGGGAATATTGTCTGGACCGGAGGCTTTATTAGATTTTAAATTATTAATCAACCCTAGAATTTCCTCACAGGATACTGGTGTCCATTCTGGGAGAACATTTAATATTGTATATTCATATATTCCTTTGTCCCCAGAACCATTAAATAGTTCTCCAAAATAGTTGTCCCAGTCACTGGCAGGGATATTACAGTTAGAATGGGAATATGATTTCAGCCAGTAGTATGTAATTAGGCGCCAAAAGAGGTTTGAATTTTTTAGTTTGGCAGCGTTTTGAAGACGGAGCCAAATTTCGGTTCTTTCAGCTCCTTTTTTCCTCCTGATTAGTTGTTCATATTTTTTCTTTACTATGCCATACCTTTGTAGGTCTACTTGTAAACCTGTCAGTTTATACAGCTGATAAATTTCACGCAATTGTTTTTTAATTTTAATGCAATCCTGGTCAAACCATGATTTTGATCTATTTGATCTCCATTTTGAGGTATTTGTAGAATACTTATTCAAAGTTGACTTTAAGATCATCATTAATTTTTGAATTTTTTTCAGTGGATCTATCCCGTTAGGATAAGTTAGTAACTCCTGTTTGATCGACATTACCTCCAAGGAGGTTAACACCTTAGTAATTTGTTCCACTATTCTGGGAATCCATCTAATTCTGGTTGGATGTATGACAATATTCTCATCTGGGAAGGAGTTTTTAATTAAATGAATAGATTTTTTTTACAATTTAATTCTATAAAAATTGGGAAATGGTCACTCTCTATACGCCTAATAACAGCACATTTCGATACCACATAGAATAATTCGTTCGAAATAAAACCTAAATCTATAAGGGATGTTCCTGAATGGGAGACATATGTGAGTTCTCCTTCCATATTCCCCGGAGATCGGCCATTCAATAATATCAGATTCAATTTGGTTGTTAACTTCATTAAAAGGAAGCCTGCATAGTTTATTCCAGAATCTTTTGAGCATCTTAGTGGGAAATTCGGGATCTCATCAGGAATTAAATGTTGTTGTAAATATTTAGCATATAATACATCATCGGAGGAACCAAGTCTCGCATTAAAATTCAATGGAGGTGCAGTATTTTCAAATAATCTTGATATCCGGATATTTTGAGGGATAAAAATCAATCTTTTATCTTATATAGACTTCACAGTATCGAGATCTCGGAAGGTAATTATTGCTCTAGCCTTTTTGTAATTATAAAATAAGTATTGAATTGATGAAATTCTGTCCAAATCCAAAAGACTTGGCTCGGTAGATTCTATTATATTCCAAAAATGAAGTCTTCGTTGATAAGGACTTAACAGCCCTCTAGGTTTAGGATAATTTATGAACACCAGCTTGAGGTCATTTAGGGTTAATTTCCATATTTGCTCTATTAAAACAGACTCATCAATATAAGTGGTCCTAGGAACATCTTCTTGGTTATGAGTCTGATCTATCATAGATATAGCATTTTGATTATCAATTGTATCTCTGATTTCAGCCTCTGTACTATCTCCAGACAAGGAGGAAGCAGGAGCACCCTGTGCAGGTAAGTTTTGTTCTTGATCAGCTTTATAATTGTGCTTCTTATGTTTCTTTTTCCTTCTTTTCTTGGTCTGTTGCTGCCGTGGGGTATCTAAAAGCGTGAACAATTTCTTAAAATTTAGAGAGGAATTATAATTATCTTTAGTTTGTTTAATGTTCTTACTTTTCTTACCACGTGGTATCTTCCGAGTTCTCTCTTTCTTCCCCTTTTTCATTAAAGTAGAGTCAGTCAGTAGCGTTTGAGTAGATTGTGATTTTTTGTTCAATTTCTTTTCCACTCTAATAGTGGGATTTATTGATTTTGTTATTAACTCTGTTAGTATTGTAAGTAGGGGGATAGATTCTTCAACGTATTTGGAAATATGAGCAAGAGTAGCTGTGACCACTGATGGCCATGTCTCCTCTACTGTAAGTTTGTCCTGAGTTGGTAGCAGCTCTATTCTCTCCGCATTATTCATTGATGGTACTATTAAAATATCCATATTCTTCTGTATAATCCGGGAATCTATTATCGTATGGTCCATGGAATTCAAAGCATTCAGCATTAAATTCTCATAGGATTCAGGTTCCTGATTTATTTCCAGATATTGTCGAGTCATTTCTCTTAAAGGTATCTTTAAGAATTCTGTCTGGTCATTCTCAAAGGATGATTCCAGCGTAGGCATAGAGCTACTTGTGCTAATGTTTATATCCCCATCTTCAGGGCATGACAGGAATCCTATTAATTCACCCTCTGTCTGCAACTCAAAGGCTATACTTTCTCTCGGCAGATTTACTTCTCTTGATAAGGGTGGGAGGAAACCATTTGTTGTCCTGGTCTCCTCAGAATTACCAGCAACTATATCTACCCTTGTCGGTAGGGAAACATTCTCGTATTCTATCGGATTGTAATACTGAGTTATTTTAGGTTGTCTTCTCTTTATAGGTCTTGTATTATTTCTAGATGTATCTACTTCTAAGGAGGGGGTAATACCCAGATCTTTATAAGACTGTCTTGTTAGCACCATTATTGTTAATCTCATCCTCTTACTCAAGGAACTTCTTCCACCAGCAACAAATTACTGTTCTTATCATCACAGATTAGACAAGTAGTTTGAGGAGAAAGTCTTCACAAACTCTAATTTACTGGTAATCGACTCTATTAATCTTTTTAAGACGAGGTAAGAGGGAGTTTGTTCTCTTCATAGCTTATTTCAGGCTCCAAGAATCAACTTTCTCGTCTCCTTCTTCAACAAAACTTCTTGAATTAGTGCAGAGCAGTTATATTATTTCAAAAGACAGAAAAAAGAGAAAAGGAGATAAAGTCTTTTAAGAGCCTTTAAAAGCCTTTAAAAGATAAGGAGCATAATTACGGAGCTTTGTTATTGTGCGTCCTTCCTCGCCGCCATCCCAATGAGCCTTGAAACAGATTTGGGGCTGTGAAGGAGAGTGAAGGGGAGTGAAGGAGAAGATCCACTTGGCAGCCAGCATTCCTCACCAGAATGCCCTGCTCTTCATTGCGGGTCACCTGAGGTGGGGGAGGGAAGAAACCACTAAACGGAGTGTTACTGATGCTGCTGATGGAAATAAAACATAGTCAATCCCCCAAACCTTTTGAAGAATGTTGCCTGTTAATCAGGAGATTCAATCTTTGTTTTATTATTATTATTATTATTATTATTATTATTATTATTATTATTATTATTATTATTATTAATTAGATTTGTATACCGCCCCATAGCCAAAGCTCTCTGGGCGGTTTACAACAATTAAAAACATTAAAAACAAATATACAAATTTAAAAACAAATTTAAAAATACATTCTAAAATGCCTGGAAGAAGAGAAGACATGATACAAACAAATCACAATGCATGTTCAATAAACAGCGGGAATTATATAACCTCTCCACAAACTTTGTGCAAACAAATAATGGTGAATGCTCAAAAAACAGGTTGACTGGAAGTGATGAGGTTTTGACTGCATTCTTGAGTCCTGCTAGATTAGGCAGAAGAGTCCATCTTGGCCTGTATCCTGTTTCCAACAGTAACCAGGCTGCCAGGGAAGGCTTGAAATCATCTGGTATGAGGCATTTTGATGTTTGCAGAAAATTCAGGATATATCTGAACATTTGGCCATCTCTGTCAACGAAGTAGTGCTGCTTCAGGCTGTCCAAAACAATTGGCTCTGTGCCATCAAAAAGCCTCCCAATTCTTGAATCAGGATATTTAGTAAGTGTGGCCAGGCTGCTGGTATACATGTACCCACCCATGTCAATATGTACCGGTGCATTTGATTTTGTGAGCTGTGCTGGCATGGGGATGCCTTGATTGTTCAAAGGAGATGGAGGGGACCTAGTGATCAGAGGTCTTGACATATTGGGCTGACTGTCCCTCAGCTCTTCCATTAATTTTGTCAGTCCATTATAATATCATCTCATAATACCACTGAGCTTTTTATGTCAATAAACTGATGAATTTGTTTATTTACAACTCTGAGGCTGTGGTTTTTCATTGGTCACCTTTACTCCCTGTTCCACTGGGTTGCTGCTGAGCATATTCAATCATGATGGTCCAATAAAGGTTAATACATTGACCAGAATTTAGCATGATGTGCATGGACCTTGATTGGATCTTCTGATTAACACTGCCCTCCAAAAAGAATCAGTGAAACTCATCTTTCCCAAAATAAGTACTGCAAATGAAGTAGTAAATTTGGGGGATTGTGCATTTTCACTCAGCTCTGCATGTCTGGGAAGGAGTCCTTTCTGATCTGGAACATAGGTCTGCAAATCTGACTTTTTTACTGACACTACCACTTGTTCATCTAAGTATATTCCATCTAGTACTGGAGAGTGTCCTAGCATTGCAGGATGCTGGCAGAGTGAAGAGAAGGGTTGGTAGGTCCAACAAGGGTGTGTGTAAATATAGTGTGCTTGTGTGAAAGACATACAATGGCAAAGAGAAGAAATATTATCCAATTTTACGGACACCAGCTGTCAGCTATTACTGAATTGTTACTGAGCAGATCTAACCTGTAGTTGCTTTCTCTGTATTGGGAGTTTATTTCTGAAACATAGGGCTGGATCTAGATATATGCAAGCAGAAATCATGCCATGATTTCCTCACCCTCTGTTCCCTACTGCAGTTTCTTGTACCTCCTGAAAAGCCTCTCCTGAGGGTTAAGGGTCTCTCCAGATGATCGAGTGTTGAGGGGTCCTCTTCCCCTTGGATTGACTGGGATCTTCCATTGCAGAGTGGTCTGAGTTGAAAAGAAAAAGAGGTCACCTGAAGTCATGGTAACAGCAGACGACTGATCCCTGGGTGGCCATGTTCACCTGTCAAAGTGGCCTGTTGGAAGTGGGGGAGCTCAGGATATGGTCACTGGGCTGAAAGGGTTCCCCACCCCTAGTATGGGATGTGGCATAGTAGGCTGCAGCAGGACAATCAATGAAAACGGAGGAGGCAACTTGTATAAGCAGACATGCCTTTCACTCATGCAAGGGACCTCCTGGATCCAAGCTATAGTAATACAGTCCCTCAGCTGGTGTATATTAACTTGATTAGTAGAAGCTGAAGATTTGGTTCACAGACTCTGTTATTGTTACACTGAGCAATAGTGGTTTGCAGAAGTTTGTTATTAGGACTTGGCAAAGTGTTTCAAATAAAATTATTGAGAAATAAAAAACACTAAATGATTTGGGTTGAGGTTTGTTTTTAAGTTATAAGAGCATAAAGTAGCATTTGACACTGAACTATTTATTTTTGCTAAGCTTCAGGTGAATTTGCCAATTGTTTCTAAATTCTTTTAAAAATATTGTAATTGGGTGGGAAGCTTGGACAGCAAATTTCAACCCAGAAAATCTTATGGTTGAATGACAAATCTTGTGGAAAGAAAAGAAGGATAAAAAGGGACACATCATCAACTGTTATAAACATGAACAACACTGTAGATATCATTAGTAGAATAGTTTTTTGAGAACTGTGTAGGAAATTGCTGCTTGCAAGAAACAGCCGGTTGCTCTTCTGACACAGAATAAAGGAAATGCCAGCCATTTGTGGATTCCAAATGGCATGAACTTACAGTCATAGAGATTGGTGGCTGGATGGTTTATGGGCCTCTGGTTTAAATGACATAAGGGAAGATGGAGGTTCTCTAAGCCTTTCCTGCACTGGGTTCTAGTGACCAATGTTTATTTGGCAGAATGGAATCCTCATTATGCATCTATGTGCTTGCCCAGTGGAAGGTGTGCATTTGCTTGGAGTAAATTCAATGGAGGGTGGTGGTTGGGTATCTAGAGTTTAGGCCTGAGGTTTGTTTGCCAATAGACTACAGCAGATGTACACCAGAAAAGATTCTAGGTTTTGAAATTGCATGGTTTTGAATTTTTTTTAGCAAGTGTACATAGTTACTGATATAAACAGGTTCAGTACCTGGTTCAGTTCACGTTGTGCTAATTTTAGCTATTGTACATGTTATGTACAACAGTTGTGGCCCCATTTACATTCTCCCATCCCAGAGCAAATCAGACCTGTTCTCCAGTGGGTTTTCAGGATGGCCTTTTGAGTGAACAACGCTAAAACAAATGCAATGTCATTAACTTCTATGCTGCTTCATATTTCACTTTACCTTAACCTTCACTTGAACCAGTTTACAGTAGCTACCACCCAGTCACAAATATCCTCTTTTTGAGCAAGGTGGTGGAGAGAACGGTGGTGGAGCAGTTGCAGGAATTCCTGGAGGATACAGACTATCTGAATCCGTTTCAGTCTGGGTTCAGGCATGGTTTAGTTTAGATAAAAGGAGAGGTGAAATATGGAAAAGTTTTGTCAGATTGTGCATGGTGTGGACAAAATAGATATGGAGAAGTTTTTTTCTGTCTCATACATAATGCTAGAATCTGAGAGCATCCAGTGAAGTGGAAAGGTTGGGAATTCAGAATTCAGGACAGAAAATCACAGTGCTTCGGGTGCTATTGAACTAACATGCTGTCAGCACAAGGATTACCACTACAGCAAGACTATCAGTGGCCACTATTGTTGTTGTTGTTGTTGTTATTATTATTATTATTATTATTAATTTCCTTCCCTTCCTCCCAGTAGGAGCCCGTTATGTTATATGTGCCTTCAGGATCAGAGGCTGCATGCTTCTAAATACCAGTCCCTATAGAACAAGAGGAGAGGACTAGTGTCCTCATGTCCAACTTGTGAGTTTTCCATGGGCATCTGGTGGGCCACTGTGGGAAACAGGATGCTGGACTAGCTAGCCATTAGTCTGATTGGACATGGCTCCTCTTACGTACTTAACCAGTTCTGTGCTCATTCTGTATGCTTCTGAGAAAGTTATATTCTGGCTTTAATTATGAAATAGAACCCATTTCTATGGCTGTGTTCTCGGTCAAGTTCTCATTAAAACTAACAGCCTTTAACAGAAAGACAAAAAATTGGCTTTACAAGAAATGTAGAAAGATAAATAAGTGACTCCTTTTTTTGTCTGCTATGCATTTTATATCTCACAGTATGATGGAAAATGTCTTGGCTAATACATCTGTTGTACTGCAACATACAATGCAATGCAGCATAGTGGGAGATCTTGCCCTGTCTTGGTGGTGTTATCCTTCAAAACAAATGAGTGAAAAATGGAAATGGACTGCCTTCAAGTCAATCCCGACTTATGGCGACCTGACTCAACTGTCATCCTCTCATTTATACCTTCAGCCATTCAAACACCCAGCCAATCATCATACAGCATTCTCCAGCATTCTAGCCCATGTACTCCCCCCTCTCACTCAGTCACTTACCATATATCGCTTAATAAACCCACACTTACCATATTTACAGATATTAAAATACAGGGACATCACATTCCCCCCCCCTTTAAATAAAAGCAAAGTATTACTCCTGTACCCAGGAATAATACGACGCGTTATATACAAGTGTCCGTCACTCAGGGGTAGAGTGTCTTTTTAGTCTCACATCTTGATCACTTGATGGCAGCATCAGCAATCTGCCTTGAAAGTCCGTCCGCCAACACATTGTCCTTTCCCTTGATGAAAACAAAGTCCAATTGATATTCCTGCAGTGCCCAGGACCACCTTTGCAGCATGGTGTTGTTTGTCATTGTGTTCAGCCACAGCAACGCGTGATGATCCGTGATGACCGTGCATTTCCTTCCCCACACGTAAGCTTTCCCAGACCCCACACGACTGCCAAACACTCTTTCTGAACCGATGAGTAGTTCCGTTCTCTCGCTGACAGTTTTCGACTCAGATATGCAATGGGATGCTTGATGCCTTCCCTCTCTTGCATTAGCACAACTCCAAGAGCCAAATCAGACACATCCGTCACCACGATAAAAGGCTGCTCAAAGTCCAGAGCTATCAACACAGGACTCTGGCCCAATGCTTGCTTCAGTTGGTCAAAAGCTTTTTGACACCTTTCATCCCATCTCACGCACTCAGCACACTTTTTCTGTGTTAACTCATGCAGTGGGGTTGCTATTTCTCCAAACCCCTTTATAAACTTTCTATAAAATCCAGCCATACCTAGAAATGCTCTCACTTGTTTCTTGTTTATGGGAACAGGCCAAGATTGGATAGCCTCTACTTTATCCCATAAGGGGGTTATCTTTCCACTCCCCACTTATGCCCTAGGTAAGTAACTTCGTGTAACCCAAACTGGCATTTTTTTACTTTGATGGTTAAACCAGCCTTTTTAAGTGCCTCCAACACTGCTGTTAAATGTCGAACATGTTCAGGCACCGACTTGCTGAATATAGCTATGTTGTCTATGTATGCCACAGGAAAATCTGACATGCCTCTTAAAATAGTATTAATTAATCTTTGAAAGGATCTTGGTGAGTTCCTAAGCCCCATAGGTAGTGTTGTAAATTCATACAACCCATCAGGTGTGTTAAAAGCAGTTTTGGCTCTGGATTGCTTTTCCAACTCCATCTGCCAAAACCCTTTGCATAGATCTATTGTGGAGATGATTGTTGCTGCCCCCAACAGTTCTAACATGGTTTCTACCCTAGGCATGGGGTATGCATTTGGAACTGTGATTTTATTTATAGCTCTATAATCAATACAAAATCTGATTGTCCCATCTTTCTTTGGTACCAGCACTATACTAGAGGATCAGGGACTAATTGATTCCTAATCACACCCAGCTCTAGCATATCTCTTACTTCCTTTCTGATTTCATTCAACACTCTTCCATTCACTCTATAAAGAGTAGATCTAATTGGGGAATGATTTCCAGTGTCAATAATATGTTTTGCTACACTGGTTCCACCAGGTCTAACATTAAAGAGATCCTTATGTTTGCTCAGAACACTTAGGATTCCCCCTTTGACCTTGTCATCCACCTCCTCTGCCTTGCTTTCTTGTACCAAGACTGGCAAATTAGGACCACTCCCTTTCAGCATTCTGTCAAATATTTCTGTTAACCCATTGGTTGCTGGATGGTATGTGGTGGTTTTCAAATGCTTCAATCCACAACACTTCCACATACATTGCATCACTCTCCCATAAATACACTGCCTTGATCAGTCAAAACCTCATGTGGAAAACCCAGCCTCATAAAGATTTTCAGCAATGCCTCTGCCGCTACAGGGGCTTCCACTGACCTCAGGGCCTCAGCATCTGGGTACCTCGTTGCAAAATCCACCACCACTAATATATATTTCTTGCCATGCCTTGTGGGTTTAGAAAAATGACCCACCAAGTCTATTCCCACTCTATAAAATGGTTGTCCTATAATAGGAAGGGGCTTCAATGGAGTTTTGTTTTTACCCCACTTTTTGGCATATCATACAAGAGGAACAGTACTGTTTGACATCCTTGGAAATATTTGGCCAATAATAATGAGCAGTCAGCCTTTTCTTTGTCTTTTTTATTCCAAGATGTCCTGAACAAGGAATATCATGTGCCATGACTAGCAATCTGGGTCTGAATTTGCTAGGGACAATCAATTGTCTAACTGGTTCATACCAGTTCTCTCTCTCTTTAGGTAACCACAGTCTATACAGTACACCATTCTCCCACACAGTTCAATTCGTCAGGGTGTCTGTAAATGGGATTCTTTGTGTAAGGGCTTGTTCCTTTATTGGATTCAAACTGCTATCCTTCTCCAACTCATCCCTGAACTTTTGTGTTTCTGCAGTAGAAAACATTTGTAACAAAGTTTCATTCACTCCAGGCACACTAGGGGTTGCTATGGCGACCTCAGGCTCGGTTACAGGTTCCACCCTGTTCTGCTCAGCGTCAGATAAAATGGCTTCTGCTGCTTTACCAAGTTGTTGTCTTGTCACCAAGTAAATCTTTCCTTGGGATCCCATAACATCTCTGCCCAAAATTACAGGTTCCTGTTGTTGGGCATTGATACCCGCTTTATAAGTCTCCTCCTTTCCTCTCCAGTTTAATTTCACTAGGGCCATGGGAATGCTTTCTGGCTCACCTCTCACACCTTGGATTACCAACTTTTCCTGAGGTAAAATTTCTTCAGATTTTATGAAATCTGGCCTCAGTAAGGTCTGAGCAGCACCAGTGTCCAGCAAAGCCCAATATTTTGCCCCTTGCACACATACTTCTTCTCTCAAGCTTGAGTCAAAATCTTGAACATTTGACCAGTTTATTTGACAGAATTGTATTTTCTTTGTTTCACCCTCTTCTCAGTTCACTTTTCACTGCTCTTCCTTGAACAGGATTACTGATAGGGTTTGTAGCTTCACATTGGAAACGGAGATGTTCTGGCCTACCACATTTGAAGCAGAGTTTCTCCTCCATTTTAGGATACACAGACCCAATCTGAGGTGTCCTGTGCCCTTCTGGTTTTATTAGAGGGTTTACTCTCTGTGGTGCCACATCTTTTCTGCCATTATTATTAGGCCTTGATTTGAAATCTCTTGGTGTTTTTCCCATCCAACCCGTTCGATCTGAGGTAAAATGATCTGCCAGCTCTGCTGCTTCCTGCACAGACTTAGGGGAACGATCTTTAACCAGCAATCTAATTTCTGATGGCAATTGATGATATAACTGGTCTAATATCATGAGGCTTTTCACCTCTTCCACAGACTGAGCTTTAGCACTTGTCATCCATTTTTCAAATATGTCCATCAGTTTTGTCCCCAACTCCACAAAATATCTCCCTGTCTGTATCAGGCAGTTTCTGAAGAGTTTTTTAAAATAATCAGGCCCCAGTCTAAATCTTTTGAACACTGCTTCTTTAAATTCAGCATATGTCACTGGCCTGTCTGAGGGGAAATATTGATACACCTCAGCCAATTCCCCTTTAACTAAATTTGATAAATACTGCATGTATTTATCTTCAGGTAGCCCCCACATCTGAGCTGCCTTTTCAAACGTTGTGAGGTAAATTTGTCGATCTTGGCCAGGCTCATACACAGCGAAGTCTTTTGGAGTGACTTTTATTTTTGCTTCATCTCTCTCTTTTCTTGTTTCATCAGAATGAAACTTCTCTCTTTCTAATTTTAACCTTTCCACTTGTATCTCAGTATCCATTCTCGTCCTTTCAGTATCCAACATTCGCTGCTTTTCCTTCTCCTCAGTCTCCATTTTAAATCTTTCAACCTCCAAGACCCTCTGCTTGTCTTTCTTCGCAGCTTCAAAGACCCGCTGCTTGTCTTTTTCCTCAGCTTCGCATCTTAACTTCTCCCTTAAATACTCCATATAAGCAGGATTACTTGAGTACCCTTCTGGGGTCTCTTCTCTTACAGGTTCTTTGGTTTGGATTGACGTATATGTTATTAATGCTACTCATAATTCATCCACCCCTTTACCCTCATGAGGTAAATGTAAAGCTATACACTTCTCCACCAGCTCTTTTCTCTTCATCTTTAAGAACTCAGCCATGTTTCTTAAATCTTGCACACTTTACCACACACTCACAAGTAATCTTTATTTGTTGTTTCCTTCACAGTCACACCACTTTATAGTGACTCTCTTTTGTTCGTATCCCACTACTACCACCACATGTAATGTTCCTCCCCTGGCACCACCTGTCAGGCTTCCACCCATGGCTACCAGCAGGGAGAAACATAGTTTTTATTTTTCTCTAGCTCACCCTAGCACAGATCTCACAAGATCCCACTGCTAGGCAGCACCACCAGTCACTCCCTGTAAACAATACTGCTAGAGACTTTGCCTTAGTCGCCCTTCTGGCTTATTGTTACTTTGTGTCTGGGTGCACTTGCAGGCCACAACCCCCATGTATCTTTGTGCCAATAAAGCATACAGCCTTGGGTTGCCCTGGATACTTGATGATACACTATCTCTTCACCGCTGCCACCATTTGATACTGTTTCTCCTCCTTGGTAAATACCCTGGCCACCCTTCTGGTCTGTGAAAGCCCCAGCCAAGGATCAGGCCTATGGTAAACCAATAGAATATTTATTCATAAACACCAGGAAATAACAAGATTATGTAAGGTATGTTTAACAAGCATATGGTTTCATATAGTGTCACTCTTTATGTTTCTGGTCATATATATATATTGCCTAAATATCAGCCAAATACAATCCAAGCCTCCCTCAGAACTCTGCCAACCAACTCCTCCAAAATCCTTCTCATCAACCAACCGCCCTCTCCAACAACTCCCCCCTGACTCAACTGCCATCCTCTCATTTATACCTTCAGCCATTCAAACACCCAGCCAATCATCATACAGCATTCTCCAGCATTCTAGCCCATGTACTCCCCCCTCTCACTCAGTCACTTACCATATATCGCTTAATAAACCCACACTTACCATATTTACAGATATTAAAATACAGGGACATCACACAGATCAAGCCACTTTGGGGGGCAGGAAACGGGTCTGCATGCACAAATAAAAAAAGGTGTGCAAACATGGAAATTAGGGGAAGGTTGTGAGCATTTTTACACACATGCACTTCAAACAGCAACTATTGCAGCAAAAAATGAGCCTCACAAAAATTCAGCACAGCCGTTAATATGAATGTAATCTGTTTTTTATTCACATAAAATCCTGTTATAGATCAATGGAGAGATGAAGCTGAAATTATCTATTCTTGGCCAGAAACAGGCTTTGCCATTTAATCTTGCTTGCTAACTTTGCACCACAATTCTCTGTAACGCTACAGGCAAAAACAATGTTGGCCTAACGAACAGTGCAGTCAGTATACAGTAGTTGTATCCTAAATTCCTTGTGCAGGATTTGTAATATGAAAGCATCATATACATATCATTCTGAAGAACAGAGTCAGTTTGAAGCTAAGTTACAATTGAAGCCTCTGTTTAATCAATCAACTGCTCCTTTTAAGTCTGACAGCTTTTGTACACAGGAAAATATCTGCTACGTAGAATATTTGAATCTGTGGAAACGACCCACTGGAAACACGAAATGTCTGTCCACACATCAAAATGATCCAGGCTTAAAGGAAGTTGAAAACCAAAATTCACTGAGGAATTGTCAGATGGAAAAATGGAGACTTTGTTATTAATTCCCATGGAATATTGGCTAATTAATTTCTTGGGTTAGTATAAACTAACCAAAGGATATTTGGGATCTGGAGAGAATGAGGTAACCTCCCTCTTTTCCTGATGAGTGGCAGCTATGGAAACACTTTCAGTGAGTGCCCCTTATTTATGAACTTGCATGGTTATCCATCTAATAACAGTGATTTCCAAAAGGAGTTTTAGATTAGTGTTACATCTCACCTGTTACAAGTGACCCTTTGTCACTTTATGTAGCTGTTGCTCACAGGCTCTGATTTCAATACCACTAAGGGTGGAAGAGCCAAAATTACTTGTAGTATATATATATAAACGTAATTGTGATTAACCAAACAGAGGCTTTTATTGTATTAACAAAACGTTTCAGCTTCCGCCTTCATCAGCTCCTAACATACAAATGCTGTTACCAAGGTGGCAGTTATAGAGCTTTGAGGATGGAATGCTCAGAGGGGCTTCATTTGCAGAAGCTAAGTAGTGGTGGTACTGTCCTCCAGGTTCAGGCCAATGTGTCCAGGGAGTAAATCCAAAAGTTCTCCCTTTTAGTCAATGCTGCTGGATCTGCTGGCATCTCTATCGCTGTAATGGAAAAGTCCAACAGGCTGTGACCCTTGATGTTAAAATGCTTTGCAACTGGTTGCTCCACTTTTTTTGTCAAAATTGCTGACTTGTGGTTCCTGAAGCGCGTGCGTAGGTCAGTTGTGGTCTTTCCTACGTATTGGATATGACATCCTGGTCTTTTGCACTCAATGATGTAAACTATATTGCAGGACCTGCGGGTGATGTTCTGTTTGATGTAATATGTCCTGCCTGTCCTAGTGCTTGTAAAAGTGGCTGTCTCCCTGAGGTACACACAGGTGATACAGCGTTTGGAGTGACAAGGATGAGACCCTGGATTGGGGATAGGTGGCTTAAGCACAGCTCTCACCAACAGTCTGCACAAATTAGGAGGTTGGCGAAATGCTGATGGCTCTGGTAAGATGTTCAGAGTTTGCCAGCAATGAGTAGCTCTTCTTGATTGCTCGGTGATAGTTAGGAGATGCTGGATGGAAATCTACCACAAATGGAATCCACTGCTTTCTGCTTTTTGACACTTCAGTATGATGGAGGAGGCTTTCTCTGGACAGAATGGAGGCTCGGTGGATGTTGCAATTGATAATATGTGGAGAATATCGTCTTAGAAGAAGGTGTTCTTTAAGTTCACTGATCCTTCTCTGGTATTTATCTTAGGTGTTGCAAATAAGTTTGATTCTCAGAGCTAAGCTATACACAATGTTCTTCTTTATATGCCTAGGATGGCAGGATTTCCAGTTTAAATAGGTGTGGGCATCAGTGGGTTTGCTGTAGAGATCAGTGGCTATTTTGTTGTTTTCAATGGTGAGAAGGACATCCAGAAAAGAGATGTGCAGATTGTCATTTGTACTATTAAATGTAAACTTAATAGAGGGATGGATAGAGTTGATGTAATTTTTAAATTGTTCCAAACTCTCTTTACCATTCGTCCAGACCATAAAGATGTCGTCAATGTATCGCCACCATATAAGTGGTTTGTTGATGGCCTTTTTGAGGATCTCCTGTTCCTGTTTACCCATGAAGAGATTTGCATATGATGGAGCCATGTGAGTCCCCATAGCTGTGCCTTGTAGTTGCTGGTAGTGTTCTTCATTGAATGTAAAGTTGTTACAAGTCAGGACTAGCGTAGCTAAAGTTGTGAGAACCTCTGTTGGAGGTCTGTTCATATCTCTGGTGTTAAGGAACTCATTTATATATGTATATAAAACTGAAATAGTATTCCCCTAGTTATAGTGCATATTACACCATTTATTTTTGAAAAGTTTTTGACCCATACAATTGGTTGAATGTGAGCTACTGTGCAACGCACATTTACCTTGGGAGTCCCTTTCATCAAACTTAGTGAAACTTCTGAGTATATACACATAAGAGTTGGCTATAAGAACCATTACTTTTGATGAGATTTAGCTGTAGCTGACTCTTGCTGGGTTGTTTCTATGGTCTGGGAATATGGGCAAGATATAAATTTAAGAAATAAATAAAGTGAATAAATAAATAATAGTCATATGTGGAAAAAAGGGATGTGGTAGAGACCTTTCTTTAGAGTAACATTTTGAAGATGTTGGTTGGCATTTATGGCTGGTTTCTTGAGCGAAGAGTGTTGTCACTCCAACCAACTATTATACAATCAATCTGTCATTATGTGTTTAATAGTCTGCTTACAGTTGTGTGACTGCTGGCCAGAGAAAATGAAAAATGTTGCTGATGTGTTGTATCTCTGTGGTGGAAAGATTTATAACCCAAAGGGAACTGATACTTTAGGAAAGATCGGCATACAATAATAAATAATAAATAATAAATAATATTTGTTCTATCTCAAGAAATATTTTTATTGTCTGGATAACCCTAAGATTATCTTAGGAGTATCTTTTGAGGAGGGGAGCTAGTTGGGTTTGCCTATAGCTGCATTCCCCAAATTGATTCACTCCAGAAGTTTTGGACTGCAGCTCTCATCAGCCCCAGCGAGCAAGCACTGTTCACTGGAGATGGGAATTGTAATCCAAAATAACTGGAAGGTACCAGGTAAGGGACAGCTACGCCTATAGCCCAACTTTTTACCTTCCAGACAACAACAGGTTTATCATTTGACAATGCCATTGCAGAGCTCTGCAATGTTCTTTCAGCAATGTACCTGTTGGATCGCTGCAGCAGTTTTCCCTACTTGCCGAAGTAATAACATACAAAACATACGATTGCAGCTCAATTTTTTTAAATGAATAATGAACACATAAATTAAATTGAAATAATCATGTAAAAATACAAAAATAAAGTATTTCTTTTCCCCAGAAATAGTATATTTTTACAGAAATTAACATATGAAAATAATATTAACAAACCTGGTAATCCAGGTTTATCCATGTGAGTAATATTTTAGTTTTTATTCTAGCATTCATTTTTCCAAATTTAGTTTGTGATTTTAATTTAGTTTTAGTTTTCCATTACACTCTGTGGGAATAGCTGCAGTCCTACTTAGGTTGGCTGTCTGATGCTTTTCCCTCTTCATGTGGTGACAGCTACCTCTTCAGTGGCTCCCATTCATTTGAGATACATGGCTGGCAGGCAGGAGACAGACACAGAATGGTGAGATGATCTAACAGGCAGGCAGCAGGAGGTAGACAACAATCATCCTATTTCTTAAAAACATTGGTGGACAGTAGGGCTGACTTGTCTACTTCTCTGAGAAGAGATACAACTTGCATTTGAGAGAATGGGAAAGTGAGAAGGAAAGTTAAGAAAGCACTGCCTCCTCTGGGATATGAAGATGATGATGATGATGATGATGATGATGGCGGCTTATTTCTATCCCGCCTTTTGGCCAAAAGCCCTCAAGGCGCCTTACAAACAATAAACACAAATATAGAAATATAAATAAAAACAGTACAATTTACAAAAATTAAATAACAAGGGCCCTTCTCTCCCAGCTTCAGGTGGACAGCAGTGGTAGGACAGTATAATCATCAGTTTCTCTCTCCTTCAGGCAGGCAGCATCAGCATGCAGTCACAGAACTGTCCTGTTGATTACCTGACATAGCCTGATATATATTTTACTTCCATTTTATATACTGCATTAGCATAGAGGCCAGCAGGGTTGCCATAATGGTTTACAAACAAAGGGTTGTCCTAGATGACCTGTTTATTGACTACTCATCCTGATTTGCTTGCACAGAGCTTATGCAGTGGTTGGCCTATGTCTAGTCTTCCTTGCGCATTTGTTCTCATTTGTTTGTGGGAAGTTTATACCATAATGAGCATTCATCCTGATTTGTTTATGCAGTGTTCATACGTTTTCCTGTTAATCCTTCGTTCATCCCACAGTTTTCATTGCATTTCCCAAACCGTTTCTTAACAGCAAAAAGTTTTTTTTTAAAATGGATTTGTTGTGCCAGGGCAACAGAGCACTAATTAAACAAACCTAAATTTCCAGTATGTGGATGAATCCCTCTTGCAAAATACTGATACTCAGGAGGCACCAAAGTTTGCTGAATGTTGTTTAAATAAAAAATAGATGGCATGGCAAAATACATAGAGAGAGAGGAATAGATCAGATTCAGAGTTGTCCATCTTCCTTCTGCTGCCTGGCTTCTTGGCAGCAGGTCTTTATGATTGCTCCTAGTTGTTCCACAAAGGTCCTCAGTCTTTCTAAGCAAAGAAATATATGACGTAGACCACCTGTTGTGTACCACTGGCATGGGTTCACACACAAACATAGATAACCGACCTTACATGTTTTGTCTACTGGAACATTTCTCCTTGGAATGGTTTCCATGAGCTTCCCCAGGAAATGCAGCTGGACATCTGGTGCAAAATGTATATATGGTGACTCCCTAGATCAGTTTTCTTCAACCTTGGGTCCCCAGATGTTGCTGGACTACAACTCCCATCATCCTTGACCTTTGGTTAAGATGGCTAGGGATGATGGAGGTTGTAATCTAACAACATCTGGGCCCATGGTTGAAGAATACTGCCCTAGTTTGAGGGAGACCACTGGTGACTTTGGGTAGGCAGTGGAAGACAGCAGCATGGCAGAAAGTGGTGGATCTTTCTTCTGCTCCCTGTTGTACCTCTGTGGAAAATGTAATGAATTTCAAGAGTCTTACGGAGCTTAAAGAATCTATTCCTTGTCACCATGTCTCGAGATAGGAAACTATTTTCAGTGCCAAGGATCAAGTAATAAAGGAAAGGCATTGTGTTGTTTTCTCACAAGAGCTGAACAAGAGCAAGGGAAATTTTAATTGATATACATTGATTTAATTGCCTTTCTGTCATAGAATCTAACCCCAGGGGACAAGAGATGGGTGGGTGTGCCATTTTGGCAATGCTTCCCTTACTCACTCTTTCTCTCTCTTCACAGAATATTCTCCCTGATATTACACCAAGAGCAGAGCTTGGAAAAGTTACTTTTTTGAACTACAACTCCCATCAGCCCAATCCAGTGGCCATGCTGGCTGGGGCTGATGGGAGCTGTAGTTCAAAAAAAGTAACTTTTCCAAGCTCTGAGCAAGAGTAAAGGCAATGGCTTGGTGGATTTCCCCCTTGCGTGTACACAGGGCCACACAGATCCTTTTGTGTGTGCCATTGGCTCTGAAAGCTTCAGTTTGCTTTGTGATTTACACATCATGCCTCTATGTTGTGTGAACAACCATTGTCCCTGACATACCATACATTTAAGACATATTATTTTCCCCAAATAATCCTGGGAACTGTATTTTATTACGGGTGCTGGCAATTGTAACTCTGTGAGGAGTAAACTACAGTTCCCAGGATTCTTTGGGATAAATAATGTGCTTTAAATGTATGGTGTGTACTCAGCAGGAGCCTCCATGATCAGAGCCTGCATACCACACCCAGGGTAGAGTGCAGGAAATGACAAGAACTTACTGCACACACTTTCTTTGGCTTACTTTTTAGTATGTGTTTGTGTGCATCATCACATCAGCATTCTTTTCTAAGGCAAGAATCCAAACAGTAGATGATGATTCTGAGCAAGTATAGCAGCTTTGACCTTTCCACATTTCGTATACGTGGTTACCTCCTGATGCTTGCCTTTCTCGCATACAGTCTTATACAGCCATCTGTAATAGACCTTTTAAATTCCCATTATGTTGACTGACATCATTGGATGACTGCAGACACCTGTTCAGTTATTACAGCAGCTGGCTTCTTAAGGAGGAGGACTCCAGTACAGATGTCTCTTTTGCTATGAATAGAAGAATTCATTAAACATCAAGCTTCTTAATCCATTTGGGCTAAACATCCATTTACCTCACACTGTAACTGTTAGTAAGTGATCCACTGACATGAAAATGATGAGGTACAGTGCCCTGGAGGGCTCTATAAAGAAAAGTCCTCCCATTCTGAATGGCTTGCTGAAAAATGTTTATCTATACAGGTACTCAAAATGAATTCCTTTCTAGTGGCCTGACAACAGTGTTTTCTTTCTAAAGAGATGAAAGTTCTGAGTGAGTTCACTTCTTTTCACAAGTATCATTTGGTAATCTGCTCTTGCATGAGCTAATCGTGCAACTTGGAACGTTAAATAAGAGCACTTTTGTAAACAGCCAGGCTTTCAACAGCCATTCTTGGTAAAGACTGTATTTTTGAAATCTGCATTTCTTTTGTAATCCGTTTACTTCAGAAGCTTTTGAGGTAGCCAGTTTGGAGAACTCATTTCGTAGAGAAAGCGCCTAATTTTAAATCACAGGTTTATTTTGAACCGAGCAAGCAACCAAGAGCCGGAAACATCAGCTTTATCCACTAACTGAAGCCCCAAATACATGTTGTGTTACAGCTCCATGTCTGGAGCAGAACTGAGCTAAAATTTCTTAGAAGGGATCTTTTCAAAAAATAATTCTGGGGTTTCCTCCCCACCTGCCTCACCCCCTGAAAAAAGAAGACAATTTTGCAAAATACTCTTAGCCATTATATAATAGGGATAGGTGGGAGGATGGGAGGGGTAGCTGCCATTCCCTGCCTCCACTGTCCTAGAATGATGCTGTGGGGCATTGTACAGGGGCAACAACTAGGGTTGCCAGGTCTCCGGTTTTCTGCCGGAGTCTCCGGAAAAAGGGGGCCGTCTCCAGCCTCCGGCAATACTTTGTTTAAACTGGATGATCTCCGGCTTTTCATTGGCCCCCTCAGCCACGCATGCGTGATTGACACGCATGCGTGACAGGTGTGGCTGGCCGCCTTCCCGCCCTTTGTCACTGAGGCAGGGAGAGCTGGTGCCACCGGGGCCAGGCTCTGTCTTCCTGGGCGGCGAGGCCAGGACACTCTGCACGCGCCCAGAGACGCCCTGCGGCCGAGGCCAGAGGTACAGCCTGTCTTGGACAGGGGCGGGCAGCAGTGGCAACGAGGGGCTGGCCCCGGGCGTGCGAGGTGGGCGCTGCTTAAAAGGCCGGTCGGGTGAGTGCGGCGCTGTCATTCTCCCTCCTGCTGTGGGCACCGCTGGGCGGGAGTGGCCGCGATGGAGCTCGGCAGAGGCGGTGGCGGCAGCCGCAGCGTCTCTGGCTGGGGGGGCATTGCGGCCGCTGCTGCCCAGCGGCACCCACAGCAAGAGGGGTGAAGCAGCCGGGCATCCTCGGGGCTAAGAAGGAGCTGGCCCCATCTGGCATCCACTGCTGCTGTGGGTGGCAGGCTGGAGAGAGAGAGAGAAAGAGAGAGAGGCTAGAGAGAGAGAGAGAAAGAGAGAGATGCTGGAGAGAGATGCTGGAGAAAGAGAGAGATGCTGGAGAAAGAGAGAGATGCTGGAGAGAGAGAGAGAAAGAGAGAGATGCTGGAGAGAGAGATGCTGGAGAAAGAGAGAGTTGCTGGAGAAAGAGAGAGATGCTGGAGAGAGAGAGAAAGAGAGAGATGCTGGAGAAAGAGAGAGATGCTGGAAAAAGAGAGATGTTGGAGAGAGAGAGAGAAAAAGAGATGCTGGAGAAAGAGAGAGATGCTGGAGAGAGAGAGATGCTGGAGAAAGAGAGAGATGCTGGAGAGAGAGAGACAAAGAGAGAGATGCTGGAGAAAGAGAGAGATGCTGGAGAGAGAGAGAGAAAGAGAGAGATGCTGGAGAAAGAGAGAGATGCTGGAAAAAGAGAGATGTTGGAGAGAGAGAGAGAAAAAGAGATGCTGGAGAAAGAGAGAGATGCTGGAGAGAGAGAGAGAGAAAGAGAGATGCTGGAGAAAGAGAGAGATGCTGGAGAAAGAGAGAGATGCTGGAGAGAGAGAGAGAAAGAGAGAGGCTGGAGAGAGAAAGAGAGAGATGCTGGAGAGAGAGAGAGAGAGAGATGCTGGAGAAAGAGAGAGATGCTGGAGAGAGAGAGAAAGAGAGAGATGCTGGAGAAAGAGAGAGATGCTGGAGAGAGAGAGAAAGAGAGAGATGCTGGAGAAAGAGAGAGATGCTGGAGAGAGAGAGAGAAAGAGAGGCTGGAGAGAGAAAGAGAGAGATGCTGGAGAGAGAGAGAGAAAGAGAGAGATGCTGGAGAAAGAGAGAGATGCTGGAGAAAGAGAGAGTAAGAGAGAGGCTGGAGAGAGCCAAGCGCCCTCCCCCCTTCTGGACCCTCCCAGTATGGGAAGAAAGAAATGCCCAGAAAGAGTGGGTCACACTTTAGGTAAAAGGGGGGTTGATAGCAAGCCCAGCTGAATGCATAAGCCTGAGGTTGGATGGTGTCCTGGCTAGGGTTTTTTGAAAGACTGGTTTTACAAAGGATATTTCCCTGTGATCCAAAAGACACATTTGAAAGTTGCAAGGGCATGTGATCCTTCACTGCCACCCACCCACTCTCTTCTTTCTAAAAACCACACACCCTTACAAAGCCCACAAAGTGGGCACCAGGACAGCTCCTTAAACCCAGAGCCAGAATTTGGGCAGATAAAGAGAGAGAGAGTATGGGGAGCTCTGAGTAAGAGTGCCTGTGACTTGGTTACTCTAACAATTTAGACATATTTGTTTGCAGCTAAATGAAGCCTTTCTGCTATGGGGGGAGGGAGGAAGCCCAAATCCCACGCCATACCCCATTCAGCCTTTTGCACAACACTGTGTGTATGAATTAAATTGATTTTTGTTTGACTCTCTGTGTGTGTGTGAGAGAGAGTGAGTGAGTGACTCTTGTCATGCTGAGGTGCCGCCCTGTGCCCCTTTCTGGTGGGTGACCAAGAGCTGCTTTGCACCCCCAACTGTAAAGCTAACACATACTAGTTCTCCTGTTTTCTTCATTCACTTCAATTTCATTGCAAAATCTTCCTGGATAGCTCACCCCGCACCAGAGGCACATGCCAGCACAGAAGGAAGACGTGTGTGCGTCCCAGTTTAAAGGTGGCTCCTTTTGGAGGAAGGGTGGGATATAATATCAATCGAAATAAAGTGCTGTCCCCCATTGGATTTGTCAGGGGAGAAGGCAGGAAGATCAACAGTAGATGGACCCAGAGCCCCGGTAGGCAGAGGTGTCTCCTGATTGGTTGTAAGTAAGGGGGCAGGCAGGGAGGCTGAGGGAGGAGGGCCCCCTTTGGCCTCATGGGCCAGCTGCCACTCCATATGGAAATGGACATGGACTACCTTCAAGTTGCTCTTGACTTAATGGCTACCCTATGAATTGGGTGTTCATGGTAAGCGGCATTCATAGGGGTTTACCACCCCTCTGAGGCTCCCTCTGAGGCTGAGAGGCAGTGACTGGCCCAAGGTCACCCAGAGAACTTTGTGGCTGTGTGAGAATTTGAACCCTGGTCTCCCAGGTTGTAGCCCAACACCTTAACCACTACACCACACTGGCTCTGTACACCACACCATATACTTACCCAAAATTAACTCCCATCAGCTCCAGTTGTAGTTCAGTGACATCTGGAGGGCTCCCACAGGTTTGCCTCTCCATCAGAGTCCCTGCTCCTTGAGTCCCTGCCAAGTGATGTGAGGCAGGGAGTGGCCTTCTTAATGGTGGCACCCCTGTTTTGGAATAGCCTCCCCAGAGAGGCCCACCCAGGCTTTTTAAATAACTCTCATTGTTTGTTATGTGTTTGTATAATATTCTGTCATCTGAGCTGCAAGTAGTTTTTGTTTTCCTCTATTAGGAAGGAAAAATTATGGTGCATTTTATTGTTTGTTGTACTTTTAACTATTGTGTTGCCATATTTTTAACTTTTGCATTTTATTCTTTATTCTGTGAGTCACTCAGTTGTTGTTATGTTCAAGTCGATTTCAACTTATGACGACCCTATGAATCAGCGACCTCCAAGAGCATCTGTCATGAGCCACCCTGTTCAAATCTTTCAAGTTCAGCTGTGTGGCTTCCTTTATGGAATTAATCCATCTCTTGTTTGTCCTTCCTCTTTTTCTACTCCCTTCTGTTTTTCCCAGCATTATTGTCTTTTCTAGTGAATCACGTCTTCTCATGATGTGTCCAAAGTACGATAACCTCAGTTTCATCATTTTAGCTTCTAGTGATAGTTCTGGTTTAATTTGTTCTGACACCCAATTATTTGTCTGTTTTGCCTAGAATGCCCTCCCTTGTCCTTAACACGGCTGCAACCATATCTACTCAGAAGTAACTCCTATTGAGTTCTATGGGGCTTAGTTCCTTAATAAGCATGTTTACAGTTGCTGCCTTCAGGGTCATCCATCTGTGCTCCCATCTAACATCTCTGCAACACTGAGCTCCTTTCTTCCAATAATGGCCTGGCCTGAGGGCACGTAAACCCTTCTTGCCAGAAGCAAGTAAGCTATATTAAATGTTCCCTAAACGTGTTGAACTGTGACCTGGGAGACCAGGGTTTGAATCCCCACACAGCCATGAAGCTCACTGGGCAGAGCTTGGAAAAGTTACTTTTTTGAACTACAACTCCCATCAGCCCAATCCAGTGGTCATGCTGGCTGGGGCTGATGGGAGTTGTAGTTCAAAAAAGTAACTTTTCCAAGCTTTGTCACTGGGTGACCTTGGGCCAGTCACTGCCTCTCAGACTCAGAGGAAGGCAATAGTAAACCACCTCTGTCTGAATACTGCTTACCATGAAGACCCTATCTGGGATCAACTTGAAGGCAGTCCATTTCCATTTTGCATCACCCTAAGCTTGTGAGAAAGAATGACCTTGTCACTTCAGATGGACTTAGGAACACCCTATTTTAGGTAAGATTTCTATTTTAATCTCCAATCAGAGAATTTTTTTTTGAATGGTATGCTCCAAGCAACTGTGGTTGATACAATGTATCACGTTTAATGACATCACTAGGGCCCGCCCTGTGATGTCACTAGGGCCCGCCCCATGATGTCACTAGGGCCCGCCCCCATTTTCTCAGGTTTTTGAATGGTTCCGACCTGGCAACCCTAGCAACAACAGCTAACAAAAATTAGGAAAAAAAGAAAGCAGCTATGCCTCTGCTGATAAAGAACATCACCCGCAAATAATTGTCAAAGAATTTATCCTCCACCTGGAGAATATTTTATGAAAAAGTATTCCTAATTTCACTGCCTTAAACTAGAGTGGAGAATTTCAGAATTCTGTGTTTGCTCAGCTCTGATTTGGAGTACCCAGTATAATCTGCTTTTTGTATAAATGGCTGTGAGGGACCCTGGCTTGAACTGGTGGCCCTGGTCCTGATTGTTCTTTTCTTCATGAATCTGCTATCAGCCACAGAGGTAAATACGTGCAGGCTTAAACATTTAAGCCCACAAACTGTTAATTTGTTAAAGGATTGCATGTGGAAGCTAAAGAGGCCACTGCTCGGTACTATTAAAACAGGTGTAGGATCACTTTTTAAATGATGAATATGGAGAACACTTACTAAAACTGTACTGATAAGGACCTCAGAAGTCCTCAGAAGGGGAAAACATTGTAACATTTTGTTTATGGACTGGATGTGTGTTTGTCTGTCTTACGTTGACATAGCTTGGAAAAATGAACCTGATTTTTGAAGTGTGGTCATGTTGGTAATTCTGAATAAAAAAGTAAGGGGATCATCAGTTTATGAATGGAAATGATACAAGTAATTCATTCAAGTGTGAGTAAAAGTTGCTTGTACCAATGGAATTTCACTTCCTTTAATAGATTGAGCATTATTTCACATCTGGAAATTTCACTTGGCTTGGTTTTGAAGGCTTTCTTGTGGATAAAGAGTTGGAAAGACGTCTTGCACAGGTGTTAGTTATTCATCTTTTGGTTCCAAGCTTTCCACATTGAGTTAGGTGGAATTGTACTATTCTGATATTTTGTGGCTACTGAATGTGTAAAAATGCGCAGTACAACTTGAGACAGAACAAAGGGGCATCTCACAGTATTTCTTATATTATCATTACTATCACTATTTAGAGAATAGTGGAACCCAATACAAATATACAAAAATAAAGCATCAGCAAATGTAAACATATCTCAGGTACATTCTGATTTATACTGTCTTCTTGTCACCTGAAATACTTACCAATATTGGGAAGCTTCTGTGAACAATTTTGTCAAGTTCTTTCCATAAAGAGTAAAAATTCTATATAGTTTTTACATTATAATAATTTGGATGTATTAAAATGATTATATCACAGGAGAAGGATTTGTCAAGTTTCATTTTTGGATCCACAAATCATATTAAGAATCATCTGTTTTGTCAATGTCAAGATATCATTTCTTGCTTCCATTTAGATCAAGGGACATAGCAATTAAGCATGTTTTTGGCCATGATTCTAGTCTGTTCAAAATGAATATGAGAGTTTTGTGGTGGAAAATATATACACATGGTAATATACTATGGACATATTTCTTTGGTAATTACTTTGGCTTGGCAGAGAAACTGTTTTAACTTGTGTGTTTTTAGCTGTAATGTAATGGTGTGTTGATATTTTTCTGCTGTTTGATACCTTTGTTTGTGACTGTTCTGAATTCTATTTTAATAATCTGTTGTAAGCTGTTGCTTGCCTTGAAAGCCATTTATGGGTGGGGGGGAGTAGTGTGTGATATATAAATTAAGCAGTGTTTGGGGGAAAATATAGCATTTACCAAAAGTGTCAAATTGCTAAATCTGTAGATGCTGTTTTTAATAAGGATACCTATAAATATGTACTCCTATCCAAGCCCAAAGCTGTGTGCACCATTTTCTAAAATATATACAGAGCGTTTTGTACAGTACTCTGAACAATGAGGAAATATAGAACATTTTCCAGTTGACATAATGTATGCTTAATTTATCGAAAGTATTTATAGTGCTTTGCTACAGTCTCCTGAATTTATACATCAGCCATCTGTACACACTGCAGAAATAACAATTAGATTTTTTTAAAAAATGTAAAATTTACTTTTCAGGAAAACAGTTAATGACCAAACTGCAACCTCTTCATTGTTTGTCTTTCCTTTCAGCTTCAGAAGACCCACATACCTCTACTAAAATCCTCTCTAGTTTCCTACAATCATACTTAAGCTTTTACATAGGTTTCCTGTCTCTTTTTACATCAATGTCAAGTTTGTTGTCCTTGCACTTCAAAGCTCTTTTTGCACATCGCACCCTATTCCCTTCTCTTTATCCAAGTCCAGTGGTTCACTTTGCTTCCTTCAACCACTCTCTCTGATAATGTCTTTTCCCTTGGAGCTCCTTACACCACCCATTTTATTTGTCGGAATTACTACAGTGCTGGTGCAATATGATCTAGCTGCCACAGCTCCACAAACCCCTAATAAATCAACCTACTAACTTCTGTCTGACAAGGCAATTTCATCTCCTCCTTAAAATCCTCCCTTAAAGGCAAGGTCTACAGAGTACTGGGGCAGCAAGTGTGATTGACAATTTATTTTCATTATTGGGAAATAAATCATAGAGGTGGGTGTCATATGGTTGGTTTGAGATGATGATCTTTTAAGAGTTTGGGACCATGTCAAGTACTTTTATGAAAAGGTTTTGCTTCATATCTTGTTCAGTATGTTCTTTAATGTTCCATTTTTTAAATCCCATGTTCATGGTTGGCTTCATTCATAAAATGCTTTTGGACCATACATGACTTGTCAGTTCTAATTCTTTCTGCTGTGTGGTAACACTTCCTACCATCCAGCAACTCCTTCATCCCATGTCAGACCTTTATTCTCTTTTTTCACTTGTCTTCTAGCCAAGCTACTTGGATTGTGTGCCCTCTGAACAGTAATTTGTTTCTGTGTTTTCCACCAGGAGCGCAGAACTGTTTTCAGCCTAAGGGCCACATGCCCTTGTGGGCAATCTCGCAAGGGCTGCATACTGGCGGTGGGTGGGGTCAGAGGCAAAAAGTGGGTGAGATGTGGTTCCTACCTTTATACAGTAGGCATTATCATTATCCAAGCCAGGCAAAAGCAGTTGAAAAGGGCATGAACCAAGGCCAGTGAGGGGCGTGGCCTGGGGAGATTGTGAGAGTCCAGAAGGCCAAATAGAGAAACCTGGAGGATCGCATATCACCTCTGAGCCTGAGGTTCCCCACCAGCACAATAACACAGACTGACTATTATTCTGCATTTAGCTTCCACAAGGTACTCTATGTTGAATCTTATTTTAGCAATTCAGGACAGGTGAGATTTGGCAATGAGATAAATATTTGATCCCAAGAAGAGGTTGTATTAGTATAAACTGGTATTTCTCAAGGTCAGTTTCCTCTCAGCCTAGAGGGCACACAACATTTTGTGAGGCATGAAGCAGCTTAACAGGATTTGTCATAATGGCAAAACTGAATGGATGTTGTTTTCATGACACATGGGCCTAAACTGAATTTTTGCCAGCTCTAGGGTATAATTGTTGAATCCCATCCTTCTGTAGGCTGGCGTATAACAGAAAAGCTGGGGAATCTGTAGGTTTAAATAGTTAATAAATTAGAAGAGGACTTGTTCACAGAGATGAGTTTCTGATGCAGTAGGTTTTAGTCAGCTGGGAAATTATGTTTAATTAAGACAGTGCCGTTAAAGAAGATTAAGCTAAATTTTAAAAAAGCGGAAAGTTCTAAAGGGGTACAAATCTCCTGAAATTAACTTTGCCAGAGGACATCAGCTGTTTACCTTGAAGGAATCTGGATGACTGGGGGATGTCAACACTGCAGTTTTCCACGCACTTTGTTCAGTATGTTGGTACATAGGTGCAACATGGGAAGACCCACAAGGGAAGGGAATGGTACTTCTGACAAGACAGCACTGATAGGCATGCATGGTTTTCCGACAGCTTTAGAAGTTGTCAATGAAAATGTATTTATGCTACCAAACTAGGTTAAAGGAGCCTCGAAGGTTGTAAATTCCCCTCTGCAAGATGAAGTAGTATATTAGCCACTTTGAAAGAGGCAGTGGTCATGTTGCTCCTGAAGAAACCTAACCTGGAACTGCAGGATGCTGACAGCCAAAGGCTGGTTGCAAATACCTCTTTTCTGCATGACGTGTTTGAGCGGGTGGACACTGGCCAGCTTTAGACTTGCAATTAGATTGCTAGCATTCATGCCATATAAACTTGCTTGGGAAATGTTTAGGCTGTGATTTTTAGCACATGGACTTGTAAATAAGTTATATGGAAATCAATGACCTTACTTTGGAGTAATTTAGTTTTAGATAGGAGTACTGCTTACAATCTAGAGGAGAAACAATTGGTTGTTAGGAAATGGAATTTCATCTGATCCTCTGCACTGTTTGGAGTGTTTGAAAAATGTTGGTTCCTGTGATAAACATTACAATTAATGGAAAGGAAGTTTCTGAGATTTTAGTCTTGTCTTATTATATCAGCTGTAATTAACCATTATAAAGGTGATTAGAGTGCCATAATTTTGTTGGGCGGTTCTCAGTCAGCCGCTGGTTGAGCCAGAAGAAAAACAAGGATAGGAAAATGGCAATAATCGTAAGCTACAAATAGAGGAAATCTCATCCAAAACTTAACCATCTTTCTGAATGAATTTGAAATATTTTCTGTTATAGTTGTTCCATCTGAATACGGCTTAAGATAAGCAACCTCACTTGTAGACATACCAGAACAATTGTGGGGTGATAATTAGAATCCTCAATGTAACTCCTATTTTTTCCAGTGTATTTGTCATTTGCTAACTATTTTACTGCTGGAAGATTTGTCTGCCTAAGTATACAACCAGAGTTTCTGCTGAAATTCTCCATGGTAAATTGAATTTGGGCTAAATTGGGTAGTTTTGACTATCAACACAATTCAAAGCTAGCACAGTTGGATTATGTGCTGAGAATAGCCCCATTTGGACTTCCGGGAAGGGTGACTTCGCTTGTGCCTGCTTTTGAGACGGGCTCCCGCCTCAAAAGAAGCTTATTCAGATATAAATCAGTCAGAACATTTTTTTTTTGACTGATGAAATTTCTCCCGGGCAGGGAGAAACGTAGAGATCAACCTCAAAAGCCTGTTTTTGTTGGGAGGACTGGATTTCATTAATTTATGAGAAAAGGTCCAGCCAGCAATGCCGGACGGACTTCCGAACAAGCTCTATCTGTTTAACGCGATACGTTTATCTTTTCTTCAAAGAGAAAACAGACTAACAGGCAAGCACCCTTCTTTCTATTATTTTTTTTACTTGGTTTAAATTGCTGCAGCAAAAAGAGATTTGTCAATTTAATCAGCTTTAAAGAGCTTCTGGGTGAGTTATAACTCTTCTCTGTTATTCACGAAATTAACAGCTTATCTCTGTTTCTATTGCAAAAAGCTGTCCTGGAAGTGCATTCTAAAGATATACACAGAAGAGGGATTTCTATTCCGAGGAACATTATATTGTCTGGGACTATTCTCTTTTTGGTCTATTTTATTCTGACGAATCTGCTTCTTCACGACGCCGCTGTTTTGATGCTGGGAATTAAATTTGTTTTGTATTCTTGAACATAGAGAGATAAGGCAGGCTGCTCTGTTTATACTGTGATGTCATCAAGCCTGGAATATTAACCCAATTGTTGCTGAAATAAGAAGTGGTTCTTCTTTATTTTTGTTTTGCTTTGTTTTCGTGGTTTTAAAAAATGGCAATCAAGAAAGTGGTTGAGAATCTGGAAGTAATTATGTTTCAGAAAATAATGGATGAGATTGAGATAACGAAACAATCCCTGCGACAGGGCAGTAAGGAGCTGAAAATTGAACTGAGCAAAATGACGCAGGAGCTTAAAGAAATAGGGGATCCTGTGAGAGAGGAGAATGAGATCAGAGATGAGAAAAGAAAAAATAAAGGGAAGATACAAGCCCTGGAGATTGGAACAAATGTGGAATTGGAAAAAGATCTGGAGTTTATGGATATTAGAAATAAAATCTACTGTTTGGAATTTAACGTTATCTCTGAAGAAATTAATGAAGATATTAGAGATAAAGTTATCAATGGCTTGGATAATCTTCTGGACTAGAATGACGTGATGGAGCTTGATATGAGAAAATCTATGGAATTAACAGCAGCCATGTGACAATGGAAAAACTCTCAAGAGATGAGCCAGTGCATTTTGTAAAAAAGAAGAACAGAGATATGACTTTACAACAATATTTCAGCAACTTATTCAGAATTGATGGCAAGAAAATATTTGGGATAGAGGAAATTCCCATCAGACTCTTATTATATGACTATGGCTATGACAGCAAGATTATTATGGAATACTGATAATGGAAGATTGGACACTGAAATTACTGGGCTTAACAGGACTATTGAAGATGGAAGATGGAATTAATAGGGATAATGGAATAATGGCTATTGAAATTATTGGACTTAACAGACTTTGATGAGATGGATTAATCAATATGTTTATTTGGACTATGGTTATGACAATAAGATTATTATTATTATTATTAACGAGATGGATTAATCGACATGTTTATTTGGAGAAAAATTGATAGATATATTTCTTAAAGAATTGAAACCTCTCTTTGACTTTTTGTGGAAAGAATAAAGTAATGTTTATGAGATTTGATGATTAATTAAGATAACTACTGGAGGAAAGTGATTTTATAATATAATTTAAGAGACAGGATTGTTATATATTGTAGACCTATAACTGATTTGATCTGCGACAAATGGGAAGTCAACATTTTATTTTTTTTGTTTAATCATTTTTGCTTTGTTTTGTTTTTTGTCTTTGAATGTTTTATGATTTTGTTTTGTATGTTTTATGAAAATTCGAATAAAAATTATTGTAAAAAAAGAGAATAGCCCCATTTGATTTAAGCAGGCCTAAATTTTCAGCCTAAAAACAGTTCAAGAACACAGAGGGCAAAGGGAGCTGAGCCCCCACTTTCTGAACCCTACACTTGCCAAAGCTATTAATAAAGGCCGGGAAGTTCTAGGTGTTGTTTATTGTTATTTGTTTGTACCTGTTGACCTTTCCTACATACAAGCATACATATATTCAGCAATTTCAGTGCACATAGTACCATGCAGAGCTACACAGGCAAAACAAACAGTCCTCAAGGAGCTTTCAGAGAATGGAGAAAACAACAGATGCACATCTTAATGCCTATCCCAATCAATGTTGGGTCCCAGCATTGTTTCCCATAGCTGGCATACAATGAAACCAAGAGTATCAGAACAAAGAACAATGCCCCAGTTGCATAGATAATGGGGGATATTTTTGCTGTCCCTACTTCTAGAATGCCCTCAGTAGTGTCATCACACAGCCAAATCTGACTTGCTGCATCTGACACCAGTATCATATTGTCATGTTTGATGCATGATCACCAATTGGTTGGAACCACAGTGAAGAAGCCCTCTCAGGTTTGGTTTGGTTTTTAATGGTGCCAAGCAGTAACAGATGTGGGGGGAAATGCATAAAAGAGTGGATGGTACAGGTTTATATTTGGGTTTTGGGGTGGGTTTTTCTGCAAATATTTCCTCTCTGCAAAAAGTCACTTTCGTAGTGAAAACTGAACTTCACCAAAAACAATTGGCACTAGTAGCAACATCTCCAAAGCACAGAGCCAGCCAATTGACAAACCCAACAAATAAAAGCAAACCTTAACTGGAAAAAGGAAAGAAAAGAGGGTTTGCTTCCCCCTCCCCTTTTTTTTTCTTTTTCTTTTCTTTCTTTCTTTTTCTTTTTGCTCATTAGAACCTCCTACATTTGGGGGTTAAATGCAGACAAAATGCCTCTTTCTGCTTAATACAAATGCAGCAAGATTACAGAAGTTGGGATTCCGATCTGTCTTTGAGCACTTCCAGACTCTCACTATTTTTTGGTGGGATTCAGTCAGCTACCGACAAATTCAGGCTATGCTATTAAAGTTGAATGGGAGCTGTTGTGCAACAAACTCCCCCCTACACACACCCTGACTTTTTGGAATAAGGAAAATGACAGGGGAATGCACTGGAAAGTGTGGGACAGCATTTGCGTGATGCAGCATAATTTAACCACCCTGCAAACATATCAGAATGAACAGGGCCAGTTCCAAAGGGCAGCCAGGTGGGGCACTGGCCGGAGGACCCCTGAGCTAGAGAGGCTTCTGAGGGGCCCCTCTGCTCCCCTTCCGCAATTTGCGGCAGGATCGCTGCTGCGGATCACACGGCGAGAGCTTCAGGGCTCTGCCATTCCCTTACTTAACCTACCTTGTTCTGCGGTTGCGCACACAGCGGTGCCCTTAACAAAGATGGCGGCTGAGGTTTCCCTAAGGGGCTGAAGTCTCTGCCGCCATCTTGGCTGATGGCATGCATGCGTGCTGCGCGTGCGCATCACTGCCTTGAACCAAGATGGCGGTACAGGCTTCAGCTCCTTAGGGAAACCTCAGCCACCATCTTTGTTAAGGGCACCGCTGCATACGCAACTACAGAACAAGATAGGTTAAGCAAGGGAATGGCGGAGCTCTGAAGCTCTCGCCATGCTATCTGCGGCAGCAATCCTGCCGCGAATCGTGGAAGGGGAGCACTGGGGCCTGGGGCAGGCTTGTGCCCAAGGGCCCCAGCATGTCTGGCGCCGGCCCTGAGAACAAATGTTCAGTAAACAGCTGACATCATCTAACCTCCCTGCAAACTTTGTGCAAACAAATTAGGATGAATGTTCAATAAACCAGTCGTGTGGAAGTGACCTCTGAGATGGTTACCTGAACTCATATGTTTGCAGCTGAAACCTTTTTTTAAAGAAGTAACTTTTATAATCTGACATCTTTAAAGATGCACATTAAAAATATTGTCCACATATGGCAGCTTTATTAAGAACACTTGCACTGTGATTTACCGTGTTCTAAGAAGCTCCTTAAGGGGCTACCTATATGAGATCCAAGTTACAATGTGTGTAATTCCTTACCATAGACAATGCAGGGCATCTTGAGCCAATGTGAGAATGCATGGTGAAGAAAAGGACTGATTCTTTTCACTTTTTCTCCAACAGAAGTGACTGTATCCACAGAGTGGACATCTTCATCCTACGTTTGAGTTAGGCAAGCACATGGATATGTGGGTGAATCAAACAAAAAATGGTTTATTAGAAATGCATTGGTCATGTTTCTGGTAAAAGCACACAAAGCATTAAAATCTTGCATTAAAAACCAATACAACACAAAGTACTAATTAAAAACAAAGCAAAAGGAGCACACAGAGCCTAGGATGAGAAACATAGCAGCAACAGTGACTAGAAAGGGGCTCTTAAAAACAGAAAAAGTCTTTACCTGTCGATGGAAGCAGGATAAAGAAGTAACCTGGCAATGTTCTGCAAGCCTTGCAGGGCTAGTGTCAGCACCTGGCATCTTTGGGCAGCTACCAGTGCCCCAGCAGGACCCAACTCTGATGCCTGCCCAGGTCCTCCTTTTTTTCCTTTTTACAAAATTAGGCGGGCACTCCATGCTGTGCTAGGGTCTTTTTATCATTTTCATTTCTCCCAGTGCACCACTCTGGTTGGGGGCACCGAGGGAAATTAAAGTGGCAACTAGGCCCAGCTACCTCGGGAGCTGCTAATGTGGCTCACTACAGCCAGGTAAGTTCGTCAGGACCCGCTGGCAGAGGATAGGAACCCACCAGAGGGTACTATGCTCAGGGGCCCTTCAGACCTGGAGTTGGCCCTGGAGCAGGGACTTCCAAAGGGTAGATTCCACTATACAACAAAATACCCTGCCCTGGGCCCCTCAAGGTTCCTCAGAGCAAGTTCTTACCTACTGATTGGTGAGGATGAGAAGGTAATATATGGGAGAAAGTATTCACTAAGGTCATTGTCTTCAAATTTATCAGATCCAGGATGTCTAACTTCAGTAGACATCATGGGATGTCATCCACTTCAAAGGAGAACAAGGCTCTTGCGATTGTATAGGGTCAGTCAATAGGCAGAGTTAACTGCTATGTGGTTTCTATGGCTTAGTTATTTGCTGACTGTTCTGCCTCATTGTGTTTGTATTGATTTGTGAAAAAAATACAGGATAGTGAACAAAAAGACATAATTCCCAGGATGGATAACTGTCTTTCATATGTCCAAAAAAAGGGGGGTTCTTCAGTAACTTGACCCAGAAGAGCATTTCCTGTGTTGACATGTAGAGGAAACATGACCCACCACATTACAAGTTTGTTCCATCAGAAACTTCTCCAGCTTGTCCAGCTTGTAATGGGGAATTTTTAGATACAAACAGTAAGCAACATATATTATTTTAGAAACATATAGGATTTATAATATTTTAATAGTGTAGAAGGCCAGCTAATAATCCTCTCCTTGGTGCTGTCTTCCCTGCCTGTTATGTACATGTAGCCATGGTAACTAGGTATGCATGGTACAGCTTGGCTCAAGGAGACAAGATAAGGTGGACAGAACCCTGGTACAAGACATCTCTGTGCTCTCCAAGGCCTGAGAAGGATTAACACTGGAAGGTATTAGCTCATAGTATAAAAATGCTGGTATGAGAACTGCTGAATATTACCTGATTGGCCAGAAAACAATGTATACAGTGTAACCTCTATGTAATGCTTATGTGTAGCCCCCTGATTGAGATATGCTAATGTCTTTGTCCTGGAATGTATAAAAAACCCAGGCAAGCAGTGCCATGTTGCAGAGCTCCACCAAACATCAAGGGAGACTGACCGTGCATATGCTCGTTACCAATAAAGGCCTATCTTTGCTGCATGCCTTGTCTTTAATTCCTCAAGGACACCCGGTCCATCAGACCCCAAAATTCCCCATCATTACTTGTATTATCCTTTTGATATTACAATGTTGATGATTGATTGATTGATTGATTATGAATCCCTCACCTGTGAATGTGCTGTCTTTTAATAAATTTCCTCTTTTAAACTTGAGCTTAATCACTAACAAATGTGTTTAGGGTTGCACCGTGTTACTAAAAATATTGTAATACCATCAAGGATTAATTAGTTGAGCAGCTCTTTGTGAAGAAGCAGCCAAACCTTAACATCTCTTGAGTTCTGAGAGACATTTGGCAGCCAAACCTTAACATCTTTTGAGTTCCGAGAGACATTTGGCAGCCTGTCCTATTAGGGAAAGGGGAGGGTGTGTGTGAAAAGGGATCTTCTGAAAACAAATGCCCCAGGAACATTGTTTGGCTGTGATCAGTTACATAAGCAGAATAGCTAGAAATGGTTTCAGTACTCCATTTGCACTTTAAATCATAAAACCATATGGTGGTGAGGTAACATCATAAGGAGATAATTCAAGGCAGGGAACTGTTGCTTTGTTTTGGAATTGGATTAAATTGTAAATAAGTACTACTTTGTCCTGAAGGAAGAAAAACATTCCAAGCTAACATTCTCTTAAGACATTTTCCACCTGTTAAAAGGATGTGTAGAATTTGGAGTCTTTCATAACAGTGGAAACTGGCTCAAACCTTTCAGTGGGTCTGTAAAAAAATAAGCCAAGTTTGATTTATGAGTTGAGGTACAACTGGGAACATGTAAGCAAACAAAAACAATGGACTGAGTTGGGGTGGGGAGAAATATGCTGTTGATATGGCACCGCATGAATCGTATGGTTGGTCTACATGAGTTATATATAGGAGCCCAGGCACAGATTGATGGACCAGGGAAGGAGATGCAATCTGCAAGTAATGAAAATGTGAGGGGGGTCTTGCCTCATGCCCTTGACCCAGAAGTAGCTTGCAGTAAAATGATCCATTCTGACTCGGCAGTGTTATTTAAAACAATCCCTTGAGCTCAAATGTCGCCTATTAAAATAAATTCAGGAGGCCAAGGAACTGGTGATCATGGGCTTTGAGTTCTGAACTTTTTTAAGCAGTTGTGAAAACCTGTAAAGCCCCTGAGTGATACATTAAGAAGAGGGCAAAAGACATTCGGCCAAGGGGAAAAGAGGGATAACTTAAGGTAACGTGAGAACGAATAGAAGGTGAAAGAAAATTGTACTCTCAATCCACCTCCTTTCCTTCGTAATCCTTGGAAAATCCCTGTACCCAATGGGGGGGGTGCCAGATATAATGATTGTGTAAGAAAATTTTCCATGTTGGCTACCCCTGATCTGGACGTCTGATTGGCTCAAGAAATCACACAAAATATATGGGTGGTGGTGGCAGGAGATGAGAAATTGCATAATAGAGCCAGTCTAAGTAGTCTATAGCTAACCCCAGATGTTTAAGGGGGACAGTGTTTAGAGGAATACTTTTCAGCTGCTTCAGTTAACTTACAGGGTTGGAACTTAGTCTCTGATTATGACAGCATGTCCAGTGCTGCTTCCTGCTTTTCATCCATCTTTCTTCAATCTTTAAATGTATAAATCAGTTCCTGCCGAATAGCTCTTCCCTCCTTAGAAGGGAAACTATCCAGAAAAAGACCAAATAAATCCCCCATGAGTGGTGCAAGAGAAGGCAAAAAAATTAAATTGTACTCAAAACGTAAGCCACTGATATATTGCAGGAGCTGCTGTCGCTCACTTCACTGATGGATGTGTGTGTGTGTATGTGTGTAATATAAAGGGCTGCATATGTGGAATTTTTGCAGTGGTGGCAAAATCTGTTCCTGATGCTTTGCAACTAACTTTCATTGAGGGAGACCCTCTGAAGGTACAATATTTCTCCATGTGCAGAGGTCCACCATTGTGTGGGATGAAGAAGAGCTTTTCCCCAGATTTGTTCATTTTTTCATGGCCAATGGCAGCAGCAAGCAGGGAGGTAGGGAGACTTATTTATTTTATTTTAAATATTTTCTGTTTGTAACAAATACTCCTTTGAATGATAAGGGGTTTGCTGAATCCCAGACGAGAATCCCCAGAACAGGAACCAAACCAACTGTTGCTCACTATAATGGTTTTACTAGATTCTTTGCTGATAAAGGTTGTTCAGCTTCAGTCTCATTTGGATGTGGCCATTACTTTAGAGTCTATACTGACAGAGTTGGAATCAGTGACACAACTGCTCAAAAACATATAATGAGCCCTATGGATCTGACCAAAGACCATTCTAATCTAGCATCTTGTTTCCTGCAGTGACCAGACCAACCACATGCCCATGGGGTATGAAACCAATAGAACTCTTCTGCTATGTCTGAGCAACTGATATTTATACCAAACTGTCTCTCATACCTGGAGGTAATGTTACTAGCCATCTCAACTAGTAACCATTGACAGCCTTATCCTCCATGAAACCATCTAATCCCCTTTTCTAGAAGATGTAGAAAATGAAGTGACAGGATTTGGTAACTGCTTGGAGATGCAAGTTGCGGGTTAGGGATGACTCAAATGTGATTGTATGGTTGCATGGTTCTGAAATGAAGGAAGTGTCTTTGGCAATGTCATAAAAGGGGGGTGGGTCTGTGGGTGGCAAGATGATGACTGAGGGGGGCATTTTGAAAATGGACATCTAAGAGGCAGTGCACAGCAACATAGATATGGGAGTGGAAAAGAAAGATAAGGGATAGACGACAACTGATTTCAGAGTTATCAGCCTTAAAATGGTAGCAGAAGCCATGAGATGAATGGGAACCCACAGTGTAAAGAAACATTTAGAGCCCAGAGGTTAAACCTAGAGGGGATGGGGGGAAAGTTACTGGAGGAGGCAGAGAATGAACAGCTGAATAGGTAAAAGTAGAGATATGAGAGAGTTTCAAGGGAGAGTATGATGCAGAAGCAGAAGACAGGTCATGAATAACAATGGCTGACAAGAACCTTAAATTTCACAGTGGAGTGGGAGAGAAGCTGGGGATAAAGATGTGTCATATCTATAGATGAGGAAGGAGGAGGAGCAGCTTGGAAAAGAGCCATGTGGAGGAATTGGAGGACAGGAAAAGAAAACAACTGGTCTTTAGACTCAAGGAGCTTGAACTGATGGGAAGGACAAGGAGGGTGATAGAGCAGGAGGTGCAATTGTGGGGGAGCTTTTTGAGGATGTGGGAGATTTCAGTGTGCTTGAAAACAGACAGAAAAGAGCTGAGGAGTGAGAGAGGGAGGCAAAAAAGTGCAAGAGGATGAGATCAAAGATGACACTAAAGGGCCAGGTCAAAGTCAGACAAGGTGGCAAGATCAGTATAGATGAAAATTCTCACTACATGTTACCAATTGTCTTCTTGAAGAGTTATTTATTTATTTGCAGATTTATAAACCGCTTCACAACCAAAAGTTACTGAAGTGGTGCACAAAACTAAAAGCAATAAAACAATTTCTACAGTTGTACAATTAATATTCCATAATATGACCAGATCACACTTTGAGCCTTCTTAACTTCTATAGCTGCCTAACTGTCAAGATACTGGGCACTTGTCTAATGAGCTCTTCTAGTGACAGAGGAGGGGGTAAGAGAGAGAAAAGCAGCAAGGAATGTGTCAAAAATTGCAAGCAGGAGAGGAAAAGACCGAGAGGAAAGACATGGATTCCAAGTTTAGGAGCCAGTGAGGGAGGAGATGTGTGTTGTGGCAAGGAGCAGAGTATAATTGTAGAGGAGTAAGTCATGTCAGTCACATTCTGTAAATTTCCTAAGGAAGTGCTTGGTAGAACACTAAGAGGCAGGCAAAGCAGACGATATCTGGTCCCAGGCTATGGTCTGAAGGCACATGAGGCCAGTCAGGTCTGGTCAGTGCCTGGATGGGAGACTGCTTGGGAACCATATGCAAAGCCGCCTTGGGTTTCTATCATGAAAAGAAAGGCGGGGTATAAATGTAATAAATAAATAAATATCATGGTGAAGGTTAGAGAAGGATTTGGTCCAGAGAAGCAGGAGGACAATAGTGCCTGACAGTGGAAGCAAAGGAGGTGCTGAGGGCGAGAAGCATGGAGTCAAAAAAATGTTCCTGGAAAAGGAAGTAAGAAGTGTGGAAATGGGGGCAGAGGACTCAGTCAAAACTCTCTAAGCTTATCTGAATGCTTCCTATAACAATAGTAGTGCCATCCAGCTGTCCTCCTGCATGTGGGGGGGCTTATTTATATTTATTTATTTATTAGATTTATATCTCCACCATCTTCCAAAGGACGGTCAAGGCAATGGTCAGATACTCCCTAAAGCCTTTGTGTCATGTTTGCCAGTGATTAGAGCGCGTGTAGGGTTTTGATTATACATCAGCTAAGACTTAGGAGGGGATCTTAGACTTCATCTGCCTCGTTTAAAACAAAATTCTCCAAAGCAAATCTAATGGCAGGTCCACACCATATATTTAAAATACATCCAATGCACATTTAGAGCACATGAATCATGGAAACTGTAATTTGTTAAGGGCACTGGGAATGTGTAGCTCTGTGAAAGGAAAACTAATCCCTCCCAGGTCTTAGTTTATGTATAATCAAAACACTGCATGTGCACTAGTCACTGGCAAATATTCTTCCATTTTGGCTGGATAATTTTATTTCCATCTAGGTGGGAAGTGAATTCATTACAAAAGCAGAGGACTAGAGGTATATATAAACATGTCTCTTTCACACTACTGGCTAATTTTGCACTCTCCCCTCTCAGATGTTATACACGATTTGATTTTACTTAGCTTTCCTTGTTTCGAAGATGGTAACATGGTTTTTGTAATTCTGAATAAGCATTTTTCCAGGAAAAATGAAACAAAGTAAGAAGTGCAAGGACACATGTAGTGTGACTTGGTGAAAATCTTAACTTTTGCCTTCTTGCACTTAGTCTGTCCTCCTTCCACCAAAAGTGAGTTGAAAAATAGCTGGGAATTTATGTGCACCTCAAACCAAACCTGAAAAGTACAAGCTCAACACCTTATTTTTGTTGGCTTAGTGAGTGCCAGATTTATTAGCAATTTCTTCAATTTGTTGGGCACTTTACTTTTCTCCCTCTCTCCTGAATGATCCCCACCTATTTGATGACAGGCCTGGGCAAAACCATCTGTGCAAACAGCCTGGAGAAAAAAAGGAATCAAAGCCCAGCCAGCAGCTGTATGTCTGCTGCAGCAAAGATGTATGACAAAAGATTTCCACTGCTAGCTGTGAAACCACCAAGTTCTAATTTGTCATACAAGTTAAATCTGTTATTTATTATTTGTAGTGCAGGACTCCTCCTAAGAACTAGCCCAGGGTATGACCGTGTAAGGAAATTGACCCATGCAACCTTTACTCTTTGGTGGATTTGACCATACATTGCAAACACAAAAACTTAAATCACACACCTTTTTTCTTGTCATGTACCTGTGCAAAGATATCCTCCAAGGTTCAACAGCTAAAAACATGGATGCTTGAGTACCTTGAGTCTCGCACCAAGGACCACAGGCCTGAGCCCCCTTCCCCTCTGTCTGCCCCATTGCATATCATCAAAAGCTCTTCTGTGCCTGTTGCCAACTATATTTATTAGTTTTGCACTGTCATGCAGTATTTTAAAAGCAAAAAGAGTATTTGTTAACGATGAACTAGATCAGAGGTTCCCAAACTGTGGTCTGTGAGCTTCATTCAGGTAGTCTGTGGCATGTCTGCATGAAATATTCATAGTCATTTTTAATTGTATTTTTATAGTTTCTTTTCATAAATAAAAGAATAGTAGAGTTGGAAGGGGTCTATAAGGCCATCGAGTTCAACCCTCCACTCAATGCAGGAATCCAACTTAAAGCACACCCGGCATGTGGCTGTCCAGCTGCCTCTTGAATGCCTCCAGTGTTGGAGAGTCCACCACCTCCCTAGGTAATTGGTTCCATTGTCATACTGCTCTAACAGGAAGTTTTTCCTGATGTTCAGTTGAAATCTGGCTTCCTGTAACTTCAGCCCATTATTCTGTGTCTATATGCGAAATGACCGCAAGAAATCTCGATGTAACAAGGAAGAGTAGGATGGCATGCTCAATTCCCTTGTCCTATGCTCTTGTCCCACACCCCTGCATCCAAGCCGGGTGGGTCTTGGACATGCTTTCTCACCAGCCTATGTAGAATATAATAGTACATAAGTCTGAGAAGCTTTGTTGATGTGACATAATGAGGTAAGAGAGGCTCTTAATTGGCAGAAATAGATAGTGGATGCCAACAGATCATTAGGAAGGATGTTTTCACACACACTACTAACCACTGGGAACTTGGCCTTCAAAGGCAGCTGCAATGAATCAGGCTGCTATAAAGCAAGGACAAAATTGATAAACAAAGGCAGAAGCTTGAGACCCAAATGAAAAAAGCATCCCCGCAGGAATAGCAAGTTAAAGTCACAGGTGCAAACCTACACCCAGGTTCAGGGGCTTTTTGGGGTATAAATAAGGGCCGGGTCTGGCAACCAAGAGGTCTTCTGTATCTTTCAAAGTTGTGCAGGGGGAAGGGAGAATTCCACCTTGTGGTTTTTCCATTACAGTGTTGCAAGAACACCTGCACTTGGCTGACTTTCTTGTCTCCTAAAGATACAAGATCAGTCTCAGATCCTGAACCTGGCAACCCTATGCGGAATATATTTTCCACATCATCTCCCCTGCTGCAATCTTATGTATAAATGAAGCTTTGTTTTACAGCACCAGGATATGTATGTCTATGCAGACGTAAGTCCAATTTTTTTCATGTGGCTTTACCGTCAGGTGACCACTGTGATGCCCTCCCCTGGTTCTCCCTGTCAGGTTCCCACCTGCTTGTGGCTACTGCCTTTCACTAGGCACCACCAGGGATACCACCAGTCCGGACCGTCCTTTATATGGTTTCTCACTCTGCTCTAGCACAGATCTCACTAGATCCCCCTGCTAGGCAGCACCACCAGTCACGTCCTATAACCAATACTCCCAGAGACTTTGCCTGAATCTCTCTCTAGCTGGTTACTTTTGTGACTGCGTGCTTATGCTGTTCCCAACCCCCTTGTATCTTTATAGATAATGCATACAACTCTGGGTTGCTCTGGATACTTGAATTGTTATTATTCCTCCCTTCACCGCTGCCACCATTAGATACTGTTTCTGTTCAGCCTTGGTAATTACCTTGCCCTCCCTTCTGGTATGTATATCCCCCAGCCAAGGATCAGGCCTTTGGTAAACCAAATAAGTATTTATTAAATATCAGAAATAACAAGATTAGTTTTAGAATGTTTCACAAGCGTATGGTTTCATCTATTCCTGTTTTGTACTTGACTTATTATTAATCAGAACTCCAACTCCCTCTTTCTCCACACTCCTGACCTCCACCCTCAAACACCTTTCTCCACACTCCCAACATCCACCCAGATTCAATTGTCATTCTTCCATTTATACTCCCAGCCATTCAAACGCTCAGCCAATCATCCAGCATTCTACTGCTCATGTACTCCCCCCTCCTCTTTCACTCCACTTACCATATGTCTTCTATATAAACAGCACTTACCATATTTACACTATAAGCAGGAACATCACAACCACATGTCGGGTTTCAGCATTGATGTCATTGGTCTGTAGGACAGGATCAGAAATGGTAATCTATTTAATACAATGTTGCCTTAGCTCAAGTGCATTCCTGTAGCACGTTCTTCATAAGTTGGTGTACAAAGCAGAAATCCACCCCCTGTGTAATGTAGGAATCATTCAAAACCAAACATGTTTTAGGAGTGAGTGTAAAATCTTCTCGCTTCCACCCTTTTGATTGAAGTGCTTGCTTACTGCATTGTATGTGAAGGAGTCTACTCAGTGAGGCACTTAGGTATACATGGTGGCCATGTCCAAAAAGAACTGAGGATGACCTACCATTCCTTCCAGCTGCAGCATAAGACCAGTGGCTGAGCTGAGCTAGTCCGAGTCCTGCAGGGAAGGTAGCAAGGAAGCCAGCTGGAGAGCGAGTGGGGCGGCAGTATCCAGAACCTGTTTCCCTCAACTACATGGTGCTTGTGCATGCTTGCATGGATGGAAAGAAAACGGTTTTTCATTTTACGTTAAAATAAATATTGTTAACTGGAAGAAAAAACAGCTTTGCTGGGAAATAGCTAGAAAACCAAAAAAAGGAGGGGGGATCCCCCCAGTCACTTAGCAGCTTGAATCTGACAGCTGATAGCTTTGACTTCCGCTTAGAATTTCAATCAATTTTTTTAAAAAAAATTGTGCCAGGGCAGGGATGGGGAACCTGTCACCTTCCGGATGTTGTTGGACTACAGGTGTTGCTGGTCAACAGGTTCCCTGTACCTGTTTTAGGTGCTCAGGCTTTCTAGAAATTTTCAAAATCACAGAGAGCAATCAGAGGGCTTAGCTAGCTAGAATCAGCAAGACTTTACAACCCAGCTGACTCACTTACATGGTCAGAACTCTGAGCTGCTGTGCATTGAACACCGGTTTGCTAGGAAGCTCAGTGGTTGGAGCATTTACATTAAACAGCGACAACCTGAGTTGCTAGATCAACACCTGAGCTGCTACATCAAAACTGAGCTCCTGAAAAGGCCTCAGATCCTTGCAATATAGTTAAGCAATTTTTGAAAATCTGGATTTGTTCTGGTTTAAGGTTTTGCAAGCAGACCTTGCAAGAGATAACTAGTTTGGAATTCACATTCCTGAAGAATCAAATTTGTGCTCAATTTCAACATTATTTTGCACTTTAATGCCCTCTTTTTAGTGTATGTTTTAAGAATTGTCCTGAATGCATAGTGATGATTACTGGAAGTACAAGCCTTATGATCCTTTTTTTTTTTGGTCACATTTTGCAGTTGGCAGTCAACCCCCCCCCCAAAAAAAACCCTGGACAGTGTGAAAACATGGTGGGTGGATTGGGACCTGTTCCGGATCCTCTCCATCCCTAGACAGGAGTAATGATTTTCAGGTTTGGGGGGTAACATAATAGAACCACACAATCATTCTTAATTTACCTAAACTTGGAATCCCAACAGCAATCATGGCTACCTTATATTAAAAATATATAGACAATTTAGAGATGATAACACAAATGATCCAAGGTAAACGAATATTCCGTCATCTTACCACAGCAAGAATTATTCCATTTCATATCCCCTTGTTTGCTACTTTTCAATCAAACTAATCATCCATTGGGCATCTGACATTAGTTCATTTAAAATCAATAACAAGGAGGCTGTGGGGCACATTCCTAATGACACCAGAGTCAGAAAAAGGTAGAGAATCTTTTTCAGATAGAGGGCCACATTCCCTTCTGGACAACTTTCTGGGGGTCGCGTGTCAGCAGTAGGTGGCACCAGAGGCAAATATGGGGTAAGCAGCAAGTGTAAATTTTGCCTTTGTAGAGTAGGATCATTTTACACAGACTCACAGACTCTTTCCTCCATCCAGGCAAGTAGGAGGCATTATCAGAGTTCAAGGACACATTCCAGGCAGGGAAAAATGCTCATGTAGGATGTAAGGTACAGCTGCTGAAGGGTGTGACCTGGAAGAGTAGGGCTGAAAAGGAGGTGTAACATGGGGAGAGTCCCAATGGCCAGACAAGTCACATTCATACCATACATTTATTCCACTATTATTCCACTTTAAACAGTCATGGATCCCCCCAAAGAATCATAAGAACATTAGAAGAGCCTGCTGGATCAGGCCAGTGGCCCATGTAGTCCAGCATCCTGTTCGCATAGTAGCCAACCAGATGCCCGTGGGAACCCATAAGCAGGGCCAGAGTGCAAGAGCACTCTCTCCTCCTGCAGCTTCTGGCAACTGGTTTCACAAGCATACTGCATCTGACTATGGAAGCAGAGCTTGGCCATCATGGCTACTAGCCATTGATAGCCTTATCCTCCATGAGTTTGTCTTATTTTCTTTTAAAGCCATCCACTGCCTCTTGTGGGAGTGAGCTGAACGTCTTAGGAATCCTGGGATGTGTAGTTTGTAAAGAGTGCTAAGAGTAATTAGACCCCTATTCCCCTCACAGAATGACAATTCCCAGAGTTCTCTGGAAAGAGAGGCTGACTGTTAAACCACTCTGACAATTGTAACTCTGCAAGGGGAATAGGAGTCTCCTCCCACCCTTCATAAACTACACTTTCCATGATTCTTTGGGGAAAGCCATGACTGTTTAAAGTGGAATAACAGTGGAATAAATGTATGGTTTGAGTGTGGCTTTAGAGAGACCTAGAGGATTGCATTTGGCCACCAGGCCTCAGGTTCACCACTCCTGTTCTAGAGGACTTTGTCGTTGCTGTGTATATGTAGTATGTCCTGGACTGTCGCTGCCACTACTACCTCCCAAGATGAATCTATCCATGCTGGGAAAAGTACGGCAAGCTCAGAGGCTTCTAATCCTTTCTGCACTCCCCAGTTATGTCATTGGGAGTGTGCTGGGCAGCATAGGCACCTCCCTGGTTCTCTACTGATTCTTTTAAATTGATGGATATTGTATGTCCAGTGGGCCTCCTCTTAATCAGTCTTTAGTGGACAAATTATTTGGACTCCAGGCAGTCTGTCCATCACTACTCCTGCCTCATTCTTCCAATGATTCATTGCTAAACTCATTGACAGCAAGTGCTTTGGAGAGGTGCCATACCTTGCCTCATGTTTGTCAGCAGCCAGAACCATTCTTAGTAGGCACAACTAGTTTTAGACAGTGTGCAGGTATTTTAGCAAAAGAAGTAGGTGTTGATTTTTAGCCACAATTTGTGGAATGAAATGATCATTTTTTAACTGGCATTAGGTTAAATTTTGGAATTGAGGAAGTTTGTGGCTATGGAAAAGCTTGACAAGTTTGGGTGACCTTTTTATACTTGACAACTGATAATTCATCACCCAAGAGGAGGAACTCTTGTTACCTTTACAATGTACAATGAATTTAATTTTGCAAGAGGGGAAGATACCGGATAGTTGGAAAAATGCTAACATAACATTAATACCGAAAGAGGAGCAGGACTTAACTAAAACAAAAAATTATTGGCCAATATCTTTATTGACTAATGACTATAAAATTTTTACAATGATTTTGGCAGAAAGAATGAAAATAATATTGCAACAATTTATTCAGGAAGATCAAGCGGGGTTTTTACCTAAAAGACAATTACGTGATAACGTCAGGAATGTTTTGAATGTGTTGGAATATCTAGAACAACGAAATGACATACAAGCAGCTTTGATTTTCTTGGATGCTGAGAAAGCATTTGATAATTTGAATTGGAAATTTATGTTTAAGGTTCTAGAGCAAATGGATTTTGGAGATAATTTTATAAAATGGATCAGATCGATTTATACATCACAGAAGGCACAGATAATTGTCAATGGGGATTTAACGGACTCATGTGAAATACAAAAGGGTACAAGACAGGGATCTCCACTGTCCCCTCTTTTATTTATTTTGGTTCTAGAAGTGCTGCTTAGAGACATAAGGCAAGACAAAAGGATTTCGGGAATAAAGATAAAAAAAGAGGAATATAAACTGAGAGCATTTGCTGACGACTTGATAATTGTATTAGAAAATCCCTTGGAAGGAATTAAAGTATTGATGGATAAACTAAAAGAATTTGGACCATTAGCAGGATTTAAGATCAACAACCAAAAAACAAAGATGTTGGTGAAAAATTTATCTTTAAGAGATCAAAAAGAGTTAATGGAGAAGACAGATTTTAAAATAGAAGAAAAGGTGAAATATTTAGGTATTACTATGACAAATAAAAATTCAAAGTTGTTTCATAATAATTATGAAAAATTATGGATAGAAATTAAGAAAGATATGTGGAAAAAAGGTTTGAAATTTACATTATGCTATAATCTTAAAGAAAATTTTTATAAAATGATGTATCGTTGGTACATGACTCCAGAAAAGTTGTCAAAAATGTATAGTAATGTTTCTAATGTATGTTGGAAATGTAAACAACAAGAAGGATCTTTTTATCATATGTGGTGGTTGTGTAAACAGGCAAAATTATTTTGGGCACAGATAGGTAGGATGATGCAAAAAATCTTAAAGATAAATATTCAGTCAAAGCCAGAATTTTGTTTTATTGGGTTTTATGGATAAACAAAAGGAAAAGAAATATGGAAAAATAATATTATATATGATTACGACAGCAAGATTATTACATGCTCAAAAGTGGAAAATGGAATCAATACCAACAATGGAAGAATGGCTATTGAAATTAATGGACTTAGTAGAGATGGACAAATTGACATGCCTTCTCAGAGGAAAAGCGACAGATACATTTCTTAAGGAATGGAAGCCTCTTTTGGACTTTTTGTTGACAGAAAAAAATGAATTGATGATAATGGGATTTGACGATTAATTAAGATAGACTATGGAAAAAAGTGAATTTCGTATGTTTTAGGGGACAGGTTTGATATATATCATATACTTATAGCTGATCTGTGACAAATCGGAAGTCAAGTTTTTATTTTTATTTTTGTTGTATTGTTTTTGTTGTTTGATTTTGTTGTGTTTGTTTTATGAAAATTTGAATAATAAAAATTATTACAAAAAAAAAGATAATTCATCACCCAAGCAGTTCTAGTCAAGAGTCAATATGAACTTTCTTGGAGGATGTGGTGAGTTTGGTTATTCCTATTCCTATTTGGTTTACAGCTGCATGATTTCATTTAATGAAAACGTAATAAAAAGGGCTCCTACCAACCTCATTTACTTCATACCACAAATCCCAAAATCACGGGGGGGGGAAGGGGTAGAAATTTGGGTCTGTCTTTTCCTGCAGATTTCCCTTTTGCTCATAGATTTTTTTATATGCATGTAAAACTGTGGTTATGTTCTCGTATTAGATCACGACGTTTGAGTTTTCCATTCTGTGTTCCTACAAAGATAGCCTCATCTCATTAATAGCAACGTAAGAACAGAGTACATTTTCTAGCTGCTTAACATTGCTTGAATTGCTTTTAGCCATACATCAGCACTACTTAGATACTGCTGTCCTTGCTTCCTGGATACACCCATGTAGATCTCATTTGCTCACTGGTCTTCAAAGATGAACAAAAAGTGTGTAATGTGGGGTTTCCCTTTAATTAGGTGAATTATACCAGCTCTGATCTGGCCAGCATTTATTCTTGTTACAGAGTTCCTGGACAAAACTATATTCACGGTTAACTATGTTCACTCTAAGCTTTGTGAAATGGCAACTTTTTAACTAGAATGGGGAAGACTACAGTCTTGATACAAGCGTTGCACAGTATTTTGATAAGTTTTATGTCAATTTGTTTTCAACATTTGACTTTTTTGGTATTTTTAATGAATATTTTCTATGTTTTTTGTAACCCACTTAAGAGGTTTTTCTCAATTAAGTGGTATATAAATCTTGTTAGGTAAAAATAAATAAATTCTGAATTAAATCTTTTCCCAGATATTATTCTGTCTCTGAGGAACAGCACCTGCTCGAAACATGTAGGACACTTAATTCCCCAGTAAGTAGTTGACAGTACCTGTGACTTTTCATTTTGTGACTTCCTGCAGTTGCAGGACCAGTCCTTCTGTTTTTCTTTTGTTAGAGATGTAACATTTTTGTTCGTGCACAAAGTGCAGATTGTATCTTTTAGAATTGGCCTAGTGCCATTGTAGCTAATGAGCAAAGGTTGATTTGTGCCTGGGAAAGAGGAATTTATCTGAGATTAATGACAGAGCACTGGATCACAATTGGTGTTGCAGCTTGGAATTCCCTGGCTGGTGTAAAATAGGCAAAGCCAACCTAACAGCAGGCACACAACATGGGCTACACACATTCTCTTAAGCAAGTGGTGTAAGAACGTGGCTGTTGAGCAAATGTTGGTCATACGATTGCAACCCCAGAAACATAACTCTAAACTCAATCCCAGGATTACCACACCATTGCAAAGATGCCAAGAAAGTATATTGAGCAATGGCATAGTCGATGTGGCGGAGTTTCAAGGCTGTTGGGTAATCACACATCCACTTCACTGTGAGCACATTTGCTCAGCACTCATGAATAAATTATAGCTGTGCAAGTAATATTCACCATCAGTATAGCCTCCTAATAAGCATAGAGGTTGAGGTTATGCATGAGGGAGGCTGTCCTGTATGACCTTAAGGATCGCTTGACTTCCTTTGTTCCATCTCGATCACTGAGATCTTCTGATGGGGCACTTTTGGTGGCTCCCCACACCCCTAGATTCGGTTGGCCTCCATCAGGGATCAAATCTTTAATGTGGCAGCCCCTGACCTGTAGAACTCCCTCCAAATAAGAGGTTCTGCAGGAACATTCCCTTCTTTATTTCAGGTGTCGCTTGAAAACTGAACTTTTTGGATAGGCCCTTTAACATGATTTTTTCTTCCAACCAGTGCAGTATTTGTTGGTGCTTTTGTTATTGTTTTTCATATTGTTTTTATTGGTTTTTATTTTTATAATGTTGTAATCCACCTTGATGTACTTTTATGAAAGTGCAGCTTATAAACACATTAATAAATAAATAAATATGACATTTTGCCATGCAACAAACAGTGTGGGCAGGCTGTGGTTGAATTCTCTCTCTTAGAAGGTGTTGAATCAAAGCTTGACTGATCCCTACTATGGGACAGGATCTTAGGCTGTTAGCACACTAGTCACCTACAGCAATGTGTTTCCATTGGCCATCCCTGGAGGCTCAACGGGTTGATCTGCCGATCAGTTGCAAAATTTGTTGATGCTGAGTTTTTAAAAACACAAGCTTATCCCACCAAGTTTTATAGTAGAAAGGGGCGGGATCTGACTAGTGTTGTGTGCCCCCATTTTCAGAAAAGAGAGGTGGAGATGCACTGGAACCGACAGAACAGTGTGTGTCTTTACCCTTAGACTAGATTTCCCATGGAATTGTTTCAGCTTCATGATTCTGTGAAAAGACTGTTTGAAGAGCAATAATTTGGAGGCAGCTTTTATTGGAGAACATGGCCTGCAACTTACTTAATTTAGCATTTTTACACTCTTCTGATGAGAGCATACAACAGGGCTGAGCATCTGCACTGCTACTTGAAAGATATAACAGGAAAGAACACTTGCTACTTGGGATGTTGCCATCTGTAAAATCTGGAAGCACCCTAGTGTATTCTGTGCCTGTATTCTGTGCCAGCCACAGTTCAGAAAGCCTTTTGGCTTGACTCAGAGCTGGCTGAAAGAAACACCTGCTTGCTTTCTCCGTAAGTCAATTTTTCTTTTACTTTCCTTTATAGGCTGTCAGGATTTGGCTTTAGCTGTGTAAAGGGAGCTGTCAACTTGATACTTTCCATCCCAGGCCAAGCTACAGCAACATGTCAAGTGTTCTGGTCATTGCTCCAGTAATTGTGTTTACATCATCTGAGAGAGATACTAGTAAAGAGACAAAATAGCCAAAACAACTTAGTGATTTTTGGCTTGTTGTTTGAATACTTAAAGACATCTGCATCTGGAAAGAATTCTACTAATTTGTGACCAGCGCAAATATATCAATTCCATGAGTTCACAAGTAAGTAAACAGATGTCATTGACGGCAAATAACAATAACAGTTAATATCGGGTGGGCCACTGATGTCTTAATTCAACATCATTAGTACCATATTATCTTAGGCTGCTGCCGCTTGTTTCCTTCTCTGTATAATACCGATATGTTCTATTGTTTTACTGTTTTAACATTTTATAGTGCTGGTCATCGACTGTAATAAATGATTGATTGATTGATGTCATTGTAGTTGCCATGGAGGGAAATTGGTGAGGCCAGAATGTGGTCAAGTGAAGGAACAGCATGGTACAAATTAATCCAACAAGGAAACTTCAATCCAGATGTGTAGAGAGCAATGGACAAATTGTCCTTAAGACCTCTTCAACTTGGGTCATCATAAATTCAACCACAAACAATTCTATTAATACACTAGATTCAGTTTACAAAATATTGTGGGGGGAGGGAAGAGGGGGGAAATTGGCCACAACTCAAAAATTTAACTGTTGGGTTAAATTTAGTGAAACAATTCCATTATCAGAGGTCATAGATCTAAATTATAGCTGTAGACCAGCCTTTCCCAACCGAGGTGCCTCCAGATGTTGTTGGACCACAACTCCCATCAGCCTCAGCCATTGGCAATGCTGGCTGAGGCTGATGGGAATTGTGGTCCAACAACATCTGGAGGCACACTGGTTGGGAAAGGCTGCTGTAGACTAATGGAATTGGAACTACATCCAAAATAGGTTAAAATAATACTGCTTTCTATTTTGAGTCCTGCATAATGAAAGCAATGTGACAAGTGTGAGCTAAATTCAAATAGTGATCAGTGTCTTCATGATGTTGTAGGCAATGGGTAATTACTAATATTCATTAATTGACTAGAATACATCACCTGGCCTAATTCAAGGTATTACCTTTAAATTTCTAAAAATGCTTGGCGCCCAGCACGGGTAGGGAACCTTTGGTTTGTGGGCCAAATTAGGCCTCCCTGATGTCCCCATTTAGCCTGCTAGGCCATTTTGCTGTAGATGGCCTATCTGCTCTATAGGCAAAAAACCTGGCTCACTGTCTTCTCCCATATTGACATTTATGTGCCTTCAGATCTGTGCAAAAAGCCTTGTGCTATGTGCCACCTACTAAAGAACGTGAGGCAGAATATTCTCAACTGCACCCATGAAGAGTGACAGCTTCCCTTGCCAGATCCACCAACAGGCACTTCAAATAAATCATAAAAATGTGTGGGGTTTTAAAAATGTTTTTAATACCATGCCACCATACTTTCTTTGTGGGTTTTAATGGTTTTGTTAATTTTCATGATCTCTCTCTCTCTCTCTCTTGTGTTTGTTTGGTGGTGTTATCTATTAAATTTATATTTTGTCCTTTCAGGGAAGCCCAAGGTGGCAAACACAAAAAAATTAAAACAATACAGTTAAAAATCAAAAAACAAATTTTAAACAACTAAAAACATATAAAAGCATTTGAAATGTTAAATGCAATTTCATTGTTCTTTTCTGTTGCCTGGCTGCCAATGCACAATAGAAAGGTGATTAGGTTGCAATCCTATACCTATTTACTGGAAGTAAGCCTCTTTTGAGAGCCAGTGTGATATAGTGGTTAAGGTGCTCGACTACGACCTGGGAGACCAGGATTCGAGTCCCCACATAGCCATGAAGCTCACTGGGCAACCTTGGGCCAGTCACTGCCTCTCAGCCTCAGAGGAAGGCAATGGTAACCCCCCTCTGAATACTGCTTACCCTGAAAACCCTATTCATAGAGTCGCCATAAGTTGGAATCGACTTGAAGGCAGTCCATGCCATTTACATTTTCCAAGCCTCTTTTACGTCAGTAAGAGCAGACATAACGATTCAATAGACAGCTCAATTGAAATGTTGACCCAGTTCATGACAGCTATGAAAAAGGGAAATTCTATGTTTGGGATTTTTAGAAAAGGGATTGAAAATAAAGCAACCAATATCATAATGCCTTTATGCAAATCTATGGTGTGACCATACTTGGAATACTGTCTACAGTTCTGGTCACTGCATCTCAAAAAGTGTATGGAAGAGCTGGGAAATGTACAGAAAAGCACAACCCATATGATCACAGGGCTGAAGCCAGTTGTGGGCAGTAATGCAGTGTCTGTGGGGTGCCACTGCTCTCTCGGGTTCCAAATGCAGTGGGTCACTACTGCTAACCAAGAGGGAGAAGGGATGGGGAGGGGCAAGGTGTGGGAACTCGGTGTGGTGTAGCGTGCAGTGGCTGAGCAAATCCAATGCTTAGGGGTTTGCCTTATTCAGAAGCTGGGAGAACATTGGTGCCCCATTCGTGCTTCCTCGCTGGCTGCTACTGGCTGAAGCAAGTGTCCTACAAGGAAAGGTATTTCGGGCTATTTAGTTTAGAAAAAAACGGTAAGACTAAGAGGGGACATGAGACAGGTGTATAAAATTATTCATGGTGTTTAGAAAGTTGTTAGTAAAACTACAACAACTTTATTATGGTCATAGACCAGAAATACAATGTTACATCTGTACAAACATCAATTATCGTTAGAAAACGACTTAAAATCCAAAGATCCTAAAAAGTTCAAATTAAAAAAAAAAAAAAGATAAAACCAACGAATATTAAAATTTGTTATCAATCTAAAAAACAGACATGTAAGCTGTTAGGCTATCAACAGAGAGTAGTGCACTGTATCCCTAAAATTGGTATAAGAGTAAGTTTCTCCTACAGCTTAGAGTATCTACACTCTATAAATACATAGATCTTATAAAAGCTGAGAAACATGTAGGGACTTCCTGAAACTAATAGCAGCAGCACAAAAACAGGCTACCTTAGCTGTTACATAGGGGTTGCGATCTGATAAAAGATAGTCTACATAGAAAATTTCATCTCTGTTAGGGAATCTTTGGAGAATTGGAGTAATTAGGGCAGTTCTGAAATCACAGTAAAATGGACAGTGAAGTAAAACATGATGAACCGACTCCACTGCACTATTATCGCAAGGGCATACCCGTTTAGCATATTCAAGTTTCTTATACCTGCCCTCCAAAAGTAAAACTGAATGTTAGAAGATTCAAAACAGACAAAAGAAAGTACTTCTTCACACACCACACAGTTAAAATCATTCATTCCCATCAGATGCAGTGACGGACACTGCTTTAGATGGCTTTAAAAGGGGATCATGGAGGAGAAGGCTATCAGTGCCCACTAGTCATTATGGCTATGGATCATCTCCACCAGTTCTGGCTCTGAATACCAGTTGCTTGGGGGATCACAGGTGGGAGAGCGCTATTGTGCATGTGTCCTGCATGTGGGCTTTTTGCAGCCACCTTGCTGGCCATTTTGAGAACAGAATGCTGGACTAGATGGGCCCGTGGCCTGATGCAGCAAGGAGTTTTCTTATGTGCTTATGTTCTTATGTGTAGCAGACTGCACTTTAATAAATGTTTACAAATATACAATAATGTCTTTCAGCTGTGAGCTGCTTCTCATGCTACAAGAACTGGCAGAAAGCAGAAGCTTGAGTGCATTTGTCAGTGGAGAGATTATGTCTCCATGGATCTGGAAGCTTCACATCTTCCTTTCAAGGAAATGCATGTGCTCTAGGGTTTTTTTATGGTTTGTTACTGTATTTATATATTGTTTTATACAAAAAAAAAACAGAAAACCTAATAAAAGTACAATAAATATCAATATAACAATATAAGAGCAAAAAAACGAAACAAAACAGATAGTGGCTGACCTGCACAGTGAACTGACCAAAATATTATGGTGGTCGACTCATCTAGGATTGTCTTGTTCAACTCAATCACTGCCTTTCAACCTCAACCTTCAGCACTATAGTCACTATATCCCTCTTGCTACATCAGAGTGAACAAACAAACCCCCATGCTTAATTCATCAGCTCATTTGCTGGTCCCCCGTCCTACTACAGGTTCTCAATAATAGGCCACAAGAGATTTAATATTTATTTTATTTAATCAATAAATAAAAACCTCTAATATCACAAACAACCAATCATACTGGATATGTGTTTGTGAGCTGCATTCGTGCTCTCACCACAGATACAGTTCCCCAGCATTCTATCTCTCATCTGGAAACCAGGTTAATTCATATTTCCCCACCCCCCAGCCGCTCTAGTCTCTCACCCAGGAGCAAGCCCATCCAGACAACCAGTCACCCAGGACAGAGTGCCCTCATCCTTGTTGCAACCTGAAGGAATGACCCAAAGGGATCTACAGTTGCATGTAGACCATGCACATCTCTGTTGTAGTGTTCGTCACTGAATTTGGTGGGAATAAATGATTTTAAACATGTGCTATGTGAAGAAGTACTTCCTTTTGTCTGTCTTGAACTTCTGTTACTACCAGTGCCGATTTCAGAGCAGAGCTATTATGTGCTGATAGGGTCTCACTTGTGTCAGCAATCGTGCTGCAGCATTCTGCACTAACTGCAGCCCCTGGATCAGGTTGTGCTGCATGGGGATTTCTGTGACCTTGACTGACTGGCTGCCAGGATTTTTTAGTTTTGGTTAGGAACCCTGACTGGCTGTGGGATGCTGAGTTTTCTGTCTTACTCATAGGAATCTTGTTGTGGTTGGTATGGTATTGCATTTAGGAAATCATCACTGTCTTTTGTTTTTCTATTTGCATTTCATTTACCTCTGACCTTACTCCCTTACATCCATAGAAGCAACAACAGTGGTTCCATGTGGTCAGCTCAACCCCCTTAAACCCACTGATGATGCACCTTGTTATTTGCATGATGGTTTGTTTCTTGCCCAATAGTGGTAAAAGAAAATGCACATAGTGGGAAGTGTGGCTTCAATTGCTGTTGTTCCCAATCTACTGCCTGTGAAGGTAGATCAAACCATGTGTTTTTTCTCTGTGTCAGTTATTGCTCACTGTAATTGGGTTGACTGTCAGTGACTTTATAGCAGCCCACAGAGTAGGCAAGAAAGAGTAGAGAATCTTCTTAACTCTTACTCATTTCTCAAACCTCTCTCTGCAGTGAAGGGTAAAGTCTGTAAAGAAGTTTGGAGCAGCCACGTTAAAAGGTAGGCAGGGCATTCCATGCAGGGGGTTGCCAATCCTGCTTTGATATGGATATATTTGCCGAGGATCCCTAGTCAAGACTTAGCAACAGCAGAATCCTAATAATATCTACCAAAAAGTAAGTTCTGTTGAGTTCTATGGGGCTTTATCCCTTCTTAACACACTTACTAAGTTCTTAAAACTGCAGCCCTCAGGGGCATCCATCTTTACTTCTGAGTGCTCCCATCTAACATCTCCACAACACTAGGCTTTCTTCCTACAGTGGCCTTTTGGTGACTTCCCTGGCCTGAGGGCACTTAAACCTTTCTTGCCAGAAGTAAGTAGGCTAGATTAAATGTTCCTTAGCCAGGATCTCTAAGCAGGTAAGAAGGAATGATTCCATCACTTAAGCTGGGCCTGGAAACACCCTCATTTAGCTTAGATTTCTATCTTAATTCCCAATCAGAGATTTTTTTTGTTTAAGTGGTATGCTCTAAGCAAGTGGTTGATGCTTAATGTATCATGATTAATGACATAACTAGGGCCTGCCCCTATGACATCATTAGGTCCCACCCCATGACATCACTAGGCCCCACCCCTATAGCATCACCAGGGCACACCCCCTATAACATCACTAGGATCTGCCCTGAAATCTCGGGGTTTGGGATGCTTCTGACTTGGCAGCCCTCGTTTGTAGGGAAGAAGGTGGTCTGTCACATATTTGGGGCCTAAGTTATTTAGGGCTTTAAACACTAGCATGAGCACCTTGAATTAGACCCAGAAACAAACTGGCATACAGTTTTACACAAAATAGGATGAAGATGATGTCAGCAATGTGGGTTCAGTCCCCTAAATGATTGTCAGATGAAATCAAACCTTCCCGTGCCACTACTCCTTGTTAATTCTTGAACAGCCAAATATATACACACTCTCTCGCGCTCTCTCAGATGAGTCAGTCAGGCACTTTCAGAGGCCCTAGAGTTGAATTTTCATTTGAAGATCCGCTTGCTTCTCATTGCACCTTCCCCACTCCCCTCCACTGGAAAAAATATACTTATAATCTCTTCCAAAAACACACACATGTATATATATTCACTAATAGGCAAAAAGCCTTTGCAGTTTAAGAAAGTACCTGTAGCCCTATTCCCCTCACAGAGCTACAATCCCCAGAATTCTCTGAGAAAAGGGGCTGATTGTTAAACCACTCTGGCCACTTGAGCTTTGTCAGGGGAACAGGAGTCTTCTAACAACTCTCAGCACCCTTCACAAACTACACTTCCCAAGATTCTTTGGGGGAAGCCATGACTGTTTAAAGGAGAATAAATATCTTAGCCAAGCCACACAGCTGTCGGCTTTTAGAACACTGACAGTTGGTTCTTACTGAGCATGCCTGTGCTATCATAGACTCCAATGATAATTATCTTAAATTAATTAAAAATCAGCCATGCATTTTTTTAACGTTTAAACTGCAGAAGATGAAGGTCAGAGTTTGGGGCAAGGTCAGTAATAGTATTACAGGTATCGATGAACATGGCTGCTTTTTAATTAATTTCAACAGATTATGAGACCACAGACAGAAAAAAGTCCAACAGGGGTCTGGATTATTTTACTCTTGTTTTAGACTTTGAACTCTGGATTCTCTCTGACTGTTTTGTGCATCACCATGAAAATGTAGAGGGGTGTTAAGCAAGCATTTCTGAGTTCAGGACTATAGAATTTTGTTTTGAAATGAGCTTTTGGGAAGCAGCAGAATAGTATGGGGGGTATTTTCAATTTAACATGGCGGAATGTGAAAAATGCATGCTGGCTATAGTATACAGCTACTCTTGTGGCTGTATAATTTGACTTTGGAATTGAATATAGCAATGTGGTAGGATTGCATGTCTTAAAATAGAACAACAAATATATATTATTGGATTCACTCACTAAGTACAACACTCCTGCATTTCTCTTTTCTCATTTAATGAAATAGTGTAAAAGTCAAATACAAAGTTAAAGGCTGTGGCTGAGCCAATAAGTATTCCTTTCTGTTACTAGCTGAGGAGATTGCTCAGTCACCCTGCTCTCCTGCGAGGCTGTCACCCAACCCAAACTGTTGGTCTGCCCAGGAGGTGGGGGGGTAGGGAGAGGAGAAGGAAAGGAGTTAATGGTCTAAATATGTTGATTAAATGTACAAACCAAGAGCAGGTTCCTCCACACTGCATGCCCAAGTAAACAGAGGGTGGGGGGGAAGTTCAAAGTACTGAAATTACCCCTGATCATGTGACTACATTTTTCTGACCATTGTTACTACCTTGGAAGACAAGGGATCTGATCACTGTAAACACTGAAACTATTGGTAAGGTTAATGTGTCTCCCTGCATTTGTGAGACCTGGGACAATTGTCTCCCTGGTATTGCCTTTCTTCCCCTGGTCGGAGTTAAACACAAACAGAATGGTGGATATTGTTATATTAAATGAAATCTGAGCTCTAGAGTAATAAAGTTCAAAATAATTCCCATTGATTCTTCCTGTTCTGCAGATATGTCCTAGATTAATAGCACATTTATAGCTTTGGCTGGTGAGACAGCTGCGGCCATTTCTGGACTGGGATAGCCTGACCACTGTTGTCTACACACTGGTAACCTCAAGGCTGGATTACTGTAATGCGCTCTATGTGGGGCTGCCCTTGAGGTTGGTCCAGAAGCTGCAGCTGGTGCAGAATGCGGCAGCGAGACTGCTCACTCGGGCAGGGTATTGCCAACATCTCACCCCGCTGCTGAAAGAATTGCACTGGCTGCCCATTTGCTACTGGGCCAAGTTCAAGGTTCTAGTTTTGGTGTACAAAGCCCTATACAGCTGGGGACCAGGATACCTGAAAGACCGTCTTACCCCTTATATACCCAGTCGATCACTGCGCTCTGCAAGTGACGGCCTCCTGCAGATACCATCTTATCAGGAGGTTTGTTCTGCACAATATAGGAAACGGACCTTTAGTGTGGCAGCACCTACCCTGTGGAACTCCCTCCCTTTGAATATTAGGCAGGTGCCATCTCTGCTCTCTTTTCAGTGCCTTTTGAAGGCTTTCCTCTTTCAACAAGCCTTTTAGGTTGAGACCTATCCCAGTCTGTGTCTGTGTTAGAATTGTTTAATATGTTTTTTAATAATGTTTTTAACCCTTTTTTAAAGTTGTTTTTTTAAAAATGTTTTTAATGCTGTTTTGTTTTAATGTATTTTAAGATCAGTTTTTACGGTGTTTTAAACTGTTTTTAGTGCTTTGTTTGCTGCCCTGGGCTCCTGCTGGGCGGAAGGGCGGGATACAAATAAAATAATAAATAAATAAATAAATTTTTACATATGTAGTTGGAAAGAGGGGCTGCCAAAGAACCATATTTTTACATATATCTGAATACCAGTTACTGGAAACTGCAGGAAAGGAGAGTGCTCTTGCACTCAGGCCCTGCTTGCCGGCTTCCCACAAGCATCTGGTTGGCCACTGTGTGAACAGGATGATGGACTAGATGAGCCATTGGCCTGATCCAGCAGGCTCTTCTAATGTTCTTATGTTCTTAAATTGATGGGAAAATATGCAGGACTGGAGCAGTGTGGAGGAAACCTATGGCACTTCAAAGTTAGGGAAAGTCCTGGGTCCAAAATTTGTTAATAAAATGCTATATTGCTGGGAGATTGTGAGAAAAAAAATTAATTTTAAATTTCCTTACAAAGGGAAGTATGGAAGGGCATGACAGGACTTGACAGAAAGTTCTGGCCTAAGATTATCCCTCAAATAGAGGGCTGGGATTAAGCAGCCCTTAGTAACTATTAGCTGCCCAGTTCTGAGGGAATCCTCCATGGTGTGGCTGCCTCTAGCTTTTAAATCAAGGGTGGCCCTCCAGAAGTTGCTGGACTACAGCTCCCATCATCTCTGGCTATTGATCATGCTGGCTGGGGCTGATGGAGTTGGGTGTCCAACAACATCTGGCAGGCCATAGGTTCCCCACCTCTGTTTTAAATGTGGCCTCCCAGATGACACTCACTGCCTGTTTCCTTTCCAGCTCTCTCATTCTTCCTCTAGGTCAAGGAACATGTATTTGTTGACTGGAAACATGGTTGGCATCCCTCAGTCTTGGCTCCAGGGCTACTCCCACACACAAAGCATGTATGCCGGGGGTGAGAAACCTGTGGCCTTCCAGATGCTGCTCCAATGTCCATCAGTTCTTGGCTAGTAAGGCCATTGGTCAAACATTACAGACATTGGAGTGCAGCAACATCTGGAGGCCCACAGGTTCCCCACACCTAATGTATGTGGTATCAAAAGCCAGTGATAACAGTCCATATATCGGTTATTCCCAGTTTGCACTAAATTTGAACTTTTGAATGGTTTGGATTATTTTATTACTGTTCCTGTGATTCAGCAAGCTCCTCTTGGTGCCCTGTGATTTTATTATGGTTTCAGAACATACCCAGTCCTTGTCTTTTGTGTCAGACTAGTGGTAAGTAGTCTTATGCTTTCTTTAACCTCACACACATGCTGGCATATATAAAACTATGTGTTCATCCTCTTTAAAATTAAAACTGAAAGTCCACAAGGGAAATTATGCAATGGGAAATAGCTGCTCCAACAAATCTGTCACACATTTTACTGATTATGGTAAATTTAATTATTCCATTTAAACTTCATTCCAAAAAAATATCAATTTCTCAGTGCATGTTTCTTCCTGTTTGTATTCCTCTTTCCTGGCTGGAGAAGTGCCATTTTGAGTTCTGTTTTTACAGGAGGATATTCTGATATTAGCTTGTTTTTCATCCTGTAATCTTCAAGTATCACTAACAAAATCCTGGATAAGGTCAAGTCTTTATCCCTAATTTTTCAATTAACAATACTTAATAACTGTAACTTCCTGTGACCAGCACTACTCCAGGACCCTGGACCTCATAGGAGGGTTAAGCATTGTTTTCCTTAAAGATCTAATCAACACATCAGTGAAATGCTTAACATACTCTTTATTTCAAACGTATAACTTATTACAGAAAAGGTAAGATATAGCAGGTTAATTAATACTCACATATATGCATTCACATCTTGGGATGGGATCTCTTCCCTCAATTGGCATCTAAAGAAAGGACACTTTCATATCCCCCATCTTTTATTACCTCAATATTTTTCCTCGCATAGTCTAAGCCATATAAAGTTATACAATACAATATGATTATATTATTGGTTCATGTCCACCATGAAACATCATCAGATTTAATCCCCCACTCTCAGATCCTTGAGTCACGTGTTTTTTAGTTAGCTGGTACCACCTGAAATTTAGATATATATTAATTTTTCTGTCTGATTTTGAACTTGGTCCATGAGATGTTCTCATCCCATGCTAACTGCAAAAGTTCCTCAAGTGTTTCAAAAGGGCTTCCCCTTTTTTACTGATAAATGACAACTCTTGTTCCAGACACCTGTGCCCTTAAAAAATTATGCTGAACTGATTTTGATTAATTTTATTATTTATTTGTTAAATTTATGTGCTGCCCTTTCTCCCAATAGGAGCTGATGGTGGCACACAAAAACACTAAAAACACTCCAAAACATTATAAAAATAGACTTTAAAATATATTAAAACAAAACATCTTTAAAAACATCTTTTTTAAAAAAGCTTTAAAAACTTCTTAAAAAGCAATTCCAGCAGACTCAGACTGGGATAAGGTATCTACTCAAAAGGCCTGTTGAAAGAGGAAAGTCTTCAGTAGGCACTGAAAAGACAACAGAGATGGTGCCTGTCTAATATTTAAGAGGAGGGAATTCCAAAGCCTAGGTGCCACTACACTAAAGGTCTGTTTCCTATGTTGTGCAGAACGTACCTCCTGAGAAGATGGTATCTGCAGGAGGCCCTTATCTGCAGAGTGTAGTGATCGACTGGGTATATAAGGGGTAAGATGAACCTTGAATTTAGCCCAGTAGCTAATGGGCAGCCATTGCAATTCTTTCAGCAGCGGGGTGACATGTTGGCAGTACCCTGCCCTGGTAAGCAGTCAAGCCACGGCATTTTGCACCAGCTGCAGCTTCTGGACCAACCTCAAGGGCAGCCCCACATAGAGCGCATTACAGTAATCCAGCCTTGAGGTTACCAGTGCATGGACAACAGTGGTCAGTTGGACAGTCCAAGTCCAGAAACAGCTGTCGTTGTCTTATCAGCCAAGGATGGTAAAAGACACTCCTACCACTGAGGTCACCTGGGCCTCTAGTGACAAACATGGATCCAGGAGCACCCTGAGACTATGAACCTGCTTTTTCAGATGGATCCAGGAGCGACCCCATCCAAAGCAGGTAACTGACCCATTATCCGAACTCGGGAACCATCAACCCACAGCACCTCCATCTTGCTAGGATTCAGACTCAGTTTACTGGCCCTTATCCAGCCCATTACCCAGTCCATGCACCAGTCCAGGGATTGCATGGCCTCTCCCGATTCAGATGTTACAGAGAAATAGAGCTTGGTATCATTAACGTATGACACCTCACCCCAAATCTGATGACCACTCCCAAGGGCTTCATATAGATGTTAAACAGCATGGAGGACAAGATGGTACCCTGTGGCATCCCACAGCACAACTGCCAGGGGGCCAAAAGACAGTCACCCAATGCTATTCTCTGAAAACAACCCTGGAGGTAGGATTGGAACTACTGTAAAACAGTGCCTCCAATACCCAACTCACCATATTGACTAGATTATCTAGACTAAATATTTACAAGAACCCAAGCAATACTATATATTATTTAGGCATATATGAAGTTCCTACAACTTGTAACATTGCATGGACTTATCCAAAATATCATGGTACTATTCTGATCTAGTGAATTGCTCAAACAGCAAAGTCATCAGTGTTTCAGTTCCGGAATATTTGCAGCCCAGTCCTCACTGTGATGGTTAACATGTATTTGGCCTGTCAGTACTTCACACGGCAGATGGAAGCTTATATGATGAACTATTTCTCCACATATTTAAAAAAATTCTAATCTAGAATCCTAGATTGAATTGACTGCATCAAACTGTGGGGGTGGAGGGGAAAGACTGGGGGATAAGTGATTGTAGCTGGAGCTAGGATTTGGGGGGTGGTTTTCAGAACTGTGGATTGGCTTATTTTTGAGGGTTCATCCAGGTAATCACTGAATACATGCATCACTTTCAGTGATTTCACAATTGTCCCACAAACACTGATTCAAAGAAAATTGTGAAATCCCATACAGATCAACAGATGGGGGAATAGCCTGACTGAAGAGTGATAGAGCATTTCCTTTAAAAAATGATAAGCACCGATGTGCTCCAGCTGGAATTGAGGAAGTAGGTTTTCATAGCTTTCAGTTAACTAAATGTAAACACTGCTTGGTGATCACTGATTTTGAGTTCTTTTGTATGCAAATGATACAGTAGGCTGGAACTCAGTCCCAAAAGCAATCTTTCCCAACCTGGTGCCCTCTAGTTGTTTTGGAATACAAGTCACATCAATCCCAGCCAGTATAGCCAACACAGGGATGGACACAAAATTAAATTCAGTTCTCATTTAAATCCAGATATATCAAATTTGCACTTTCTGCAACTGTATGACATCTGAAACACAGCCATCCGTCGAAATCCACACTTATCCGAATTTTGTGATGCAGTTCTTCCACAATGTTTTCAAAATGCATATATTAGGAAAATTGTGCATAAAAATGAATATATTAGTGAAAAATAACATAAAAATGCATTATATTCTGAGAAATAGCTTGCACAAATGTGTACATTAGTTAAAACTGCATACAAGAATGTATTTATTAGGAAAAATTTGCCCTAAAATGCTGAAAATTTTTAGTGAGGATTCCCCCCCCCAAAAAAAATTGCAAATTGCTTTAGAAATGCTGAAATTGAATTTCAGATTGGAAAAATGAGAAAAGGAGAGAACCAAAATTTACAGATCTTTCCATCCTAACCAATGTTAAAGGTTAATGGGAGATATAGTCCAAAACATCTAGAGATACCCAGGTTGGGGAAGGTAGCTTTGTTACTGGAGGCCCAGGTAGCCTCAGCAGCTAGAAGCGCCTTTTACCAGCTGTGCCTAGTATGACAGCTACAACCATTCCTGGACCAGGAAAGCTTGGCCACAGTAGTCCAGGCACTCGTGACTTCAAGACTAGATTACTGCAATGCACTGTATGTGGGGCTTCCCTTGTGATTGACTTTGAAAGTGCAGTTAGTGCAGAATGGTACAGCGCAGTTGCTAATAGAAATGAAACCCTGTCAGTATATACCACATCTGCTCAGAGATTGGCACTGATTGCCAATTTGTTACCGGGCCAAGTTCAAGGTATTACTGTTGGTAAACAAAGCTCTTAAAATCTTGGGACCAGTTTACTTGCAGGATCACCTTGCCCCATATGTGCCCACTTGACTGCTTCTATATGCAGAACTGGCAGTATGACAGGTGTCATATAACATTCATTCTGCACTTGTAAGAAATTGTTATTTTAGTGTGACAACACCTACACTTTGGAACTCACTGCCTATTGATATCAGGCAGGCACCTTCTTTGTATTCTTTTCGGTACCTGCTTAAAATACTTCTGTTTAAGCAAACCTATCCAGACACATAGGACCATTGAATCATAGACTATTAGAGTTGGAAGGGGCCTATAAGGCCATCGAGCCCAACCCCTGTTCAATGCAGGAATCCAAATTAAAGCATAGCCGAGAGGTGGCTGTCCACTACCTCTTGAATGCTTACAGTGTTGGAGAGCCCACCACCTCCATAGGTAATTTGTTCCATTGTTGTATCTCTCTAATAGTTAGGAAGTTTTTTCTGATGTTCAGTCGAAACTCTGCGGGTCTTCATTCTCTCTCCCTCCCCACATAAACACACTTTAAAAAAAATTATTATGTATATTGTAAAACTACTGTTCACAATTCCCGGCATTGCTAAATTTCCATTTCAGTGGATGCATGTTTAATGATGCCATAGCTCCAGGTTATTGTTACACATATTCTAATAGGTGAGAGATTTCGGGGTGCCATCACACAGCTATAGACATCAATATAGATGCTGATGTATTTTAATCTCTTTTTAGTTGACTGCTGTTTTAATTGTATTAAAATGTTTTATTTAATTACTTGTTTTTAACTCTTTTTATTGATAATTTTAATGCTTCTTGTACATCATCTAGAGGGTTTTTTTTAAACAATCAATCGATATATAAATTCTGTTAAATAAATAAAATAAAACAGTAAGAATTATCAAAGTTGAAGTCACAAAATGGCATGAATGAGGTAAAGGAGTTAGCATTTATTCTGATTAATGTCAGACATCTGTGACATACAGACAACCAGTCTAGATAGCAAGCGTGCTAGCAATCATCACAATTTCTGAAGGAAATATTTCACAGTCTATTACACAAGAGTTTGCTTTTTGGAATGCTTGGGAAATTCCCGTACTTGCACAACAATACTGCTGCCTTGTGGAAAAATATCTATAAGATCCTGCACAAAAAATTAACTGAGCATTTATTTGAAGTTGGGGGGGGAGAGCGAAAAACCTTTAGATTTGTTTCAGAAGGAGTGTGTGGTCTATAGTTTGAGACCCACTGGCTAAGAACAAAGTCCTGAAATGTAATTGAATATAGAGGTAATTTCCTGTGGCCGTAAGTGGGGATTTCAGTCTTGCTTACTCTCTGAAGTGGGGAAATATATCCACTTTCCTATTGTAGCTTGCTGTAGAAATTAGCTAATGACTGCTGTGCTCTTTCATGATGAGGACTCTGTAATGGTAGGAATAACAACAAATCTTTAATGAAGCCTGGAAAGCAGTTTGTGTGATTTTGGAACTGTATAAAGTTCATGCCCTTTCCTGTGAATGAATATTTATTTTCTGGAGATCTTGGCTGGAAATCTGATTAGATTTTAAAGAAGAACCTTGTAAGAAATACTTCTGATTGCTTTGCAGCATGATGCCTTGCATTAAAAGACCCTTCACCAACCCACTTCAAAATACGCTGACTAGGACTGATGGGAGTTGTGGTCCAAACTTTTTGGAGGACACCAGGTTGACAATGGCCATATTAAAACTTTTGTACCTCTTACTTGTGGAATGTGTACCAGTGCATCTGTAGCACAGTGAGAGGGTATGTCAGAAAAGGGTACTTAATAGAATGATTTAAGAACAGGAAAACTAAAACATTACAGTGCATAGCAGGCTGGTAATGAGGGGAAAGAACATGTACTGATTTGGATGTCACTTCAGTAGCAGAGAATGTGGTATATATTTTTTAAATACCTTTAATTGTTGTTTTTTAAATCCCCACAAAAAAGAAAATGTAGAGGTTTTTATAGAAAACACAGGGAACAATCCAGGCAAAGCTAAGGCACTTTTAAGCAATAGGACTCAGTGAGAGAGAGACTAGCTCCAAAAAGAGGAACCTGTGTCCTTCCACATCTTGTTAGGCTTCAGTTCCCATCAGCCTCATCAGCATGGCCAATTATCAAGTGATGCTCAGTTGGGCTGATGAGAGTTCTCGTGCAGCGACATCCAGAAGGCCACAGGTTCCCCATTCCTGTTTTAGCCCATGTGTAACTCTCCTATTCAAATGGATGGCACCTAAAAGTGTGTCCATAAGTTTTGTATCTTCTGTAATGTCCATACAGATAGCTAGTCCTTCTGGACATCATTAGCATATCTGTAAAACACTCTAAGGTTTTACATGTGCCCCTCTAAATTTGTTTTAGGGGTTCTGCCAAACCTTCAGAGCTGATTTGGGAAGAATGTGGGGCACATATGGGTGGAGGTGGGGAAAAGCAGAAATCACACACCCCCAGGAATCTTGATTTCACCACATCAAGATTACTTTTTGCACTGTGATTGCAAAGTGTGCACTGATAGTAGTCCTGTAACCGTCAAGTGTTCTGAAAACACATGTGGGGGAGCGGGGATGAGTGCAGCAGCTACACTCTCTGCCTTGCCTGCTCCGTCATCGTCATTCCAGTCATCCGTGACTGATGAAGCAGGGAGCCTCCTGTATCCATGGAGGTTCCCAGCACATTTTGGAACATATGACATCAGGTATGGGGCAGATGTGCATGGTTTGGGGGGAAATGGCCTTGCAAGTCAAGGTTTAGTTAGGTCCCTGGGCTGAAGGTTTCTCACCCCTGGCACAGACAGACTCTCTGTTGTAGACTGCTGCTTGAGCCCCAGTTTCATTGCCAGGTTTATTCTCATAGCACTGTTTTTCAGTTTCATGGTAGTGCCTGTTAACTTGTCTTCAAAGGACTGCCCCCAAATCTGTTCGGTATTATAAAAATACCAGAGAGAAATAGGAACTAATTTGGTTGGTCCTATTTCTTAGCAGAGATATAAAAAATACAAGCAGCAGAATGAGAATAAACCAGCCCCACCTTTCTCTATATAAACAACAACAGACACAATCTTTTAGGTAAAAGAAAAGAATGTTTACTTACGACCTCATACGTTAGGAACGTAGGCTCTAGCTTAGAAGAAAGAAAATAGGAGTCTCAGTTGATTTTAGTGGTTTAGTATTGATGCTCTCAGAGAGAGCATCTGTGCCATGCGGCCTCTCTCAATGGTGGATAGATCAGCAAAGGAGAATATTCAAAAATCCCCCAGGACAAAGGAGGAGGAAGTCACATCATGGTAAAACAGGTACATGGGATATTCCCCAAATATCCCTTAAAGGGAACATGCAACATTTGCCTATTCCAACACTCCTCAAATTTGCATGCATTAATCTAACAAGCCCATTTTGACACGAAGTCTCTGGAAACAGTCTCTTGGTAATGGCTTTGTCAAGATGTCAGCTGTCATCTCTGCAGTTGGACACTAGTTCATCTTGATGAATCCTTTCTCTGTAAACTCACGTACAATATGGTATTTTATACCTATATGTTTAGTCCGTGGAGTGATTTTCTCAGTCTGAGAAAGTCTAATACAACTTTGGTTGTCTTCCATCACCTGGATAGGTCTCTGTACCCTTATTCCAAGGTCCTTTAGTAGTCTGTTGAGCCAAATGGCTTCTTTGCAGGCTTCTGCAGCAGCTATATAAGATTCTGTGGAAGAAAATGCTATTATGTCTTGCTTGTGACTAGCCCAGGAGATAGGTCCATCTCCATACATAAACAGAAAGCCACTAGTTGCCTTGGAGTCTGAGCTATCTCCAGCCCAGTCAGCATCAGTGTAACACACAAGCTTTGGATCACTATTAGCTGGCAATCTCAGCTTAAAGTCCATAGTCCCTTTCAAGTATCTAGCCACCCTTTTGACAGCAATCCAGTCCTTTTGTGTGGGTGTGCTAGTTTTCCTACATAGGATCCCTACTGCACTTGCTATGTCAGGTCTGGTGTTTGTGGTCAAGTACAAAAGCTTCCCTATTGCTGTTCTGTACTTGTTATTATTTGGTAAAGGTTCACCTACATCATTGTCTTTAAGAAAGTCTGTTGCCATAGGCGTTGCTACAGGATAAGCATCCTTGAGTTCTAGAGTCTCTAAAAGATCAACAATCTTTTGTTTTTGGTTGAGTAGGTAGGAGCCATCTGCTTCCCTTTCAATTTGGATGCCTAGGTAGTATGTTACAGTGCCTAGCTCTTTGATTTCAACTTCTTTGTTCAAATGATGTACAACTTCTCTGTAGTCTTGATCTCTTTGAGTCACCACGATCAAGTCATTGACATAAATCAGAATATACATCAAATGTCCATCTTTGCTTCTGGTGTACAGGCATTGGTCTACCTCACCTTGCTTGAAGCCTAGCTCCTTGAGCATTTTATCCAGTTTCTCATTCCAGGCCCTTGCAGCTTGCTTGAGTCCATACAGGCCCTTTTTAACCTTGCTTCTGGTTCATGAAACCTGGAGGTTGTTGCATGTACAACTCCTCTGTTATTTCTCCATGCAGAAAGGCAGTCTTGACATTGAGGTGTCTGACGTGCAATTGTTTGGAGGCTGCCACACTTAGTAGCATTCTTATTGTGCTGTGTCGGACAACAGGAGCAAAAGTAGCATCATAGTCCTCTCCATATTTCTGCAGGAAACCTTTGGCAACTAGTCTTGCCTTGTAGCGTTCAATTTCTCCTCCTGCATCTTGCTTCACCTTGAACACCCATCTGCATCCTATGGCTTTCTTGCCTGGTGGAAGTTCTGTCAGGGTCCAAGTCTTATTCTTGTGCAGTGCATCCATCTCCTCCTGAGCGGCTTTTCTCCACTGAGCGCCCTCGGATGCTGGCATCTGCTTGATCTCCTCCCAAGTCGATGGTTCTCTGGGTAGCACCGACTTTGTGAGGTAGGACAGGCGTTGAGGTGGTACACTTTTGTTGGTTCGCGATGAGGATCTGGGAGCTTGTTCTGGGATCTGGTCTAGCTCTGCAGCATCTTCCAGTCCAGTCATCTCATCATTCTCATCTGCGTCTGTACCTCTCTCAGCCTCATCATCACTTTCTGCAATCTCTGCCTCTTCCTCTTGTTCAAGGCTTGGATCAGGTTGTGCAGATATCTGTGATGTCACTGGTATTTCATATGTGGGTACTGGCATATCTATAAGAGATTGGACATGGTGTCCTTGCTCTTCTGAGAAATCTAGCACAGTCCCCCTTTTGTCAGCTCTGCTTCGTTCATCGAAGTAGACAACGTGTCTTGTGCTGACTTCACCTGTGTTTAGGTTCATAACTCTGTAGCCTTTGCTACCAGGAGCATATCCTATCAAGATAGTCTGTTCTGTTCTAGCATCTAGCTTCTGCCTCTTTTGTTTTGCTATGTAGGCAAAAGCAATGCTTCCAAACACTCTGATATGTGCCAGGTTTGGAATCCTGCCATGCCGCAGTTGGAATGGGGTGTGTGTGGTGCCCTTGGTTGGCAATCTGTTCTGGATATACGTTGCAGCCACGATCGTGTCACCCCACAGCCTTTTGGGTAGATCAGCATCAGCAAGCATGCATTTTGTCATTTCCAGAAGAGATCTAAGTCTCCTTTCAGAAATCCCATTCTGCTCTGGAGTATGACTGACAGTCCTCCTGTGCAAAATGCCTTGTTCCTCCAGGAAACTTTGTGTTTGGTGTGATATAAACTCACCACCGTTGTCACTTTGTAGAGCTTTCGGCTTCCTTTCAAACTTTGTGCTCACCATGGAGATGTATTTCTTCAGCATCTCATGCGTTTGGCTCTTGTCCTTCAATAAGTAAGTCACACAGTACCTTGAAAAATCATCCACAAAAATTAGAACATATCTATTTTGCCCAAGTGAGGGTACATTAAATGGTTCACAGAGGTCACTGTGTATGAGATCTAGCACCTTGGTGCTTCTCTTTTCAGTCCTTGGTGGAAATGAGGGCCTAACACCCTTTTTCTTAATGCAATTTATGCACCTGCTTGCTTTATCATGGTTCTGCTTTATCATGGTTGATACTTGTGGCAAGGTTCTGCTTTTGCAGCTGTAGGATCGCCTTTGGATCGCGATGTCCCAGTCGTCTGTGCCAAAGTTCTAGGCTGGTCTCTTCCTCGTCCACCATGGCTGTGTTTGCTTGTTCAGCTGTAAGACTCAGTTCATAAACACCATCATTTTCATAAGCTAGTGCAAGCAATTCATCATCTTTGGTCACTGTACACTTTCCATCCTGGAAATCTATTGCAAATCCTTTCTTGTCTAAAGCTGAGATGCTCAGCATATTGCAATTTAAGTCTGGGACATATAAAACATGATCTGCCACATTTACTATGGTTTGATCAGATACCTTGGACCTAAGAGCAATGGATCCAGATCCATTAATGTCCATATATTGACCATTGCCAGTCTGGATTCTTCCTTCAGTATCACTGTTTATTTCATCAAATAAATCTTCATTATAACAACTGTGGTTTGTACATCCACTGTCCAAAATCCAGTTGTTTGATTTTTGCTTATAATTATTAGCAACAAGACTCTTATGAGTGAAAAGGAAATTTCTTCCTCTCTGAGGTTCCTGCTTATCCTTAGATGAAGCATGCTGCCTTTGTTCTCTTGGTTTAAAACTTGGAGAGCTACCATTGGCTGTTGACCTTTTGGGTGAGTCACAGTCCCTAGCCAGGTGATCGCGCCTCCCACATGAAAAACAGCATTGTGATTGGCTCTTGGGAGGGGCTTTTCCCTTCCCTTTATCTCTGCTAGCCATGTAATTTGATCCATTATCATTTGAGTCTCTTTGAATCACACATTCCTCTTAGTTTCGCAAGGGCTTGTTCAAACTGAATCTCAGGATTGTGTAGTTTAAAAGAGAAATAAAAGGATCAAATTTATTTCCAAGAGATCCCATTAGGAAGCCCAATTTCTGTTGATGATTAAAATCAAGTCCAGCCAATTTCAATTTATTGAAAATAAGCAACAAGGAAGTGATATGTTTTTCACAATTTTCCTTTGTCTGCAATTTTAAATTCACTATCTCTCGAATCAACATTGTCTGACATCTAAAACTTTGAAGTCCAAAAGCTATCTGGAGTTTGTCTAGCATCTCCGAGGCAGAATTACACTCATTCACATAAACAAGCTGATCATCCTTCAGAGAATCAAATATTATAGCTTTTGCAAGAGAATCTTTGTCTTCCCAATGCTAGCTTCTTCGTCATTCCCTTCTGGTTTAGGATTTTCAATACAGCACAGAATTTTCTCTGCTGCTAGGATAATTCTGATTCTACTTTTCCACTGGTCAAAGTTAGCAGCAGATAGTTCAGGCATTCTTCTTGAAAACGCTCTATTGCCTTGCTGATACATGCTTCCTGGTCTGAGAAGAGCTTTTGTTATGCTAAAACAACTCAAGGAAGTAACAGCAGCAAAAATAGTCTCTTTTAAAGCTGGTGCATGATACAGAGCAAAGGGGAAAAACAAAATACGCCAAAAAATACTCAAAATAAAACCCGAAAAATCTGGTTTAATTCTCAACTATTTCTGGGCAACATAACCTGTTCAGTATTATAAAAATACCAGAGAGAAATAGGAACTAATTTGGTTGGTCCTATTTCTTAGCAGAGATATAAAAAATACAAGCAGCAGAATGAGAATAAACCAGCTCCACCTTTCTCTATATAAACAACAACAGACACAATCTTTTAGGTAAAAGAAAAGAATGTTTACTTACGACCTCATACGTTAGGAACGTAGGCTCTAGCTTAGAAGAAAGAAAATAGGAGTCTCAGTTCATTTTAGTGGTTTAGTATTGATGCTCTCAGAGAGAGCATCTGTGCCATGCAGCCTCTCTCGATGGTGGATAGATCAGCAAAGGAGAATATTCAAAAATCTCCCAGGACAAAGGAGGAGGAAGTCAAGTAAGTAACCCCACCTATTAGGAAGTTACATCATGGTAAAACAGGTACATGGGATATTCCCCAAATATCCCTTAAAGAGAACATGCAACATTTGCCTATTCCAACAAAATCTGCAGTTAGATCATGCCTCAGCTGTCTTATTTATGCTGCGATATCTCCCATTGCAATTGTGTCCCCTGACATTTCCATGCCTTTGGGGGGGATCTTTGCAGAGCCTCACACTATTGGACATTCCTTCACTTTCTCAGCATCCCAGATACTCAAGTGATCTTGCAGTAGAAAACATGACCTGAGGTTCCGTCTTTTGCACTGTAAAGTTATTCTGTGCTGCATTACCCAGCTGCAGTGGTGCTTAATGAGTAGCTTACTGTTTGTATCATTGCTATTCTTGATCAAGAAGGTCTGGTTGGTCAGCAAGCTGTTTATGATGGCATGCCGACAACAAGGCTTTTGTTTTTTCTGCAATTAGACTCCAAAATCAGAAGTAAGCCTTCTTTGTTTAAAGAAAACTGCCTCATAGGGGGTGGCTTTGCAAGGGATAATTGGGGGATAACCTCCTTATCCTGCCCTAGATGACTTCCTCCCTCCCAATTCTGTTGCATCAGCCTTTGTTGGGTACGGAACCACACATTTGCCAAGGCAACATCAACTTTGGCCCTTAGGCTCTGACATATTGTGGCTGTGTAAATTGTAATCTTAAATTACAAGGCAACATATCAGTTCTTGTTGGTTTCTCTGGTGAGGCTTGATTTTTCCAGATGTGACAACCTGAACACTAAAACCAGGAAAATAACCGCAGTGACCTAGTGCCGGGGGAGACAGAATTCTTCTACGTCATTTTGGCTGGGACACTTTCCACAACAGTTCTGGTGGAGTGCCTAGAAACATTGAACACAGGGGAGGAGTGAAAAATGTTCAGAGGGCCATATGATTGAGTTTTATGGGCACAGGATGCTCCTTTTTTACTCTTCCTTATTCCTTCACAAAAGAGTTAATGTCTTTCAGTAGCTTACCCCACAACTGAGCAGAAAGGAAATGGTTATTACAGTCATCACCAAGACACAGAGGCAGAAAAATAAAATAGTATTCCAGAGCTTGATACTGGTTGATTAGTTGCTGGGAATTACAGCTCTCTGAGGTCAGCACCCTTAAGAAACTACAGTACCCAGGATTCTTTGGAGAAAGCCAAAACTTTACATGCTTTACATGTTTGGTGTGGATGTTTCTGAAATATCAATGGGGGGATTTTTTTGAGTAAATAAAACTAAATGGCATTAAAAAGGCCCAACTGAGCATCATTTGAACACATATTGCTGCCATCTTGGCTGTAGCTGTTGGTTCATTTAATCTGCTATTATCTACTCTGGCTTGCAATGCCTTTGCGGAGTCTCAAGAGGAGGTCTTCGCTGCCTGACATACTTTAATTCAAGGTATCAGAGATTGAACCAGGAAACTTCTTGCATGCAGGGCATGTGCTTAACACTGACATATACACTACTCCCAAAGTAAAGGCTTTCTCCATCTGTTTATTAAAGGCTATTTTTCTTCTGTATTTCTATGTGAGGGTGTGGAATGGGGTGTAAATGGGGATAGTACCACCTTATGTCTGAATCACACAGTGTATTGAGAATTAAATCTGGTTAGGTACTGAAGCCACCTTCTCCTGTTTTCTTTTCTCACATGAGTGTTTTCTCACATGTCCCTTTTCTCACATGTCCCTTTTGTTTTGTAGGAGGGTAGAAAGAATTAATGCTATGTTGCCTATGTGTAGTCTTCAGGAGCTCAGGTCACCCTGGGGTTTAAAGTTTCTCTTTGCTGCAGAGAAGCTTTGCAGCATGCATGGCTAAGGTGATACGATTGGGAGGGTGAGGAAAAACTGTCCTGGGAGATAGTCTATTTTTAATGGGTTCAAACCTCTTCTGGAAATTAAATGAAATATTTTTAAAGGGAAACAATATTGCTTTAGATTTATTTGTTGCAGCTACTTGGTTACAACTCCACGTGGATGCAATTAATGGAGGAAATGGCATATTCTTACAAGACCAGGACTCTGTTATTCTGTGGCCATGTGAAATTCTTTATCTTGTTGTTATGTGCCTTCAAGGTGATTACAACTTATGGCGACCCTATGAATCAGTGACCTCCAAAAGCATATGTCATGAACCACCCTGTTCAGATCTTGTAAGTTCAGGTCTGTGGCTTCCTTTATGGAATCAATCCATCTCTTGTTTGGCCTTCCTCTTTTTCTACTCCCTTCTGTTTTTCCCAGCATTATTGTCTTTTCTAGTGAATCATGTCTTCTCACGATGTGTCCAAAGTATGATAACCTCAGTTTCATCATTTTCGCTTTTAGTGACAGTTCTGGTTTAATTTGTTCTTACACCCAGTTATTTGTCTTTTTCGCAGTCGATGGTACGCACAAAGCTCTCTTCCAACACCATATTTCAAAGGAGCTGATTTTTCTCTTATCTGCTTTTTTCACTGTCCAACTTTCACATCCATACATAGAGATCAGGAATACCATGGTCTGAATGATTCTGACTTTAGTGTTCAGTGATACATCTTTGCATTTGAGGACCTTTCTAGTTCTCTCATAGCTGCCTCCTGAGTCCTAGCCTTCTTCTAATTTCTTGACTATTGTCTCCATGGTTGATGACTGTGCCGAGGTATTGATAAACCTTGACAAGTTCAATGCCCTCATTGTCAACTTTAAAGTTACATAAATCTTCTGTTGTCAATACTTTAGTCTTTTTGACGTTCATTTGTTGTCCTGCTTTTGTACTTTCCTCTTTAACTTTCATCAGCATTCATTTCAGATCATTACTGGTTTCTGCTAGTAGTATGGTATTGTCTGCATATCTTAAATTATTGATATTTCTCCCTTCAATTTTCACACCTCCATCTTGGTCCAATCCCGCTTTCCGTATGATATGTTCTGCATATAGATTAAACAAGTAGGGTGATAAAATACACCCCTGTCTCACACCCTTTCCGATTGGGAACCAGTCAGTTTCTCCATATTCTGTCCTTACAGTAGCCTCTTGTCCAGAGTATAGGATGTGCATCAGGACAATCAGATGCTGTGGCACCCCCATTTCTTTTAAAGCATTCCATAGTTTTTCATGATCTACACAGTCAAAGGCTTTGCTGTAATCTATAAAGCACAGGGTGACTTTCTTCTGAAATTCCTTGGTCCATTCCATTATCCAACGTATGTTTGTGATATGATCTCTGGTGCCTCTTCCCTTTCTAAATCCAGCTTGGACATCTGGCATTTCTCGCTCCATATATGGTAAGAGCCTTTGTTGTAGAATCTTGAGCATTACTTTACTTGCATGGGATATTAAGGCAATAGTTCGATAATTACTTCATTCCCTGGGATCCCCTTTCTTTGGAATTGGGATGTATGTATAACAATGTGGGCCATTGTTTAGTTTTCCATATTTCTTGACAGATTTTTGTCAAAATTTGGACAGATTCAATCTCAGTAGCTTGTAGCAGCTCTGTTATGCTTCTTGGTGATTTGTTTTTCCAAGTATTTTAAGAGTAGCTTTCACCTCACATTCTAAAATTTCTGGTTCTTCATCGTATGGTTCATCCATGAATGAATCTGTCATCCTTGCATCTCTTTTATAGAGTTCTTTAGTGTATTGCTTCCATCTTCCTTTTATTTCATCTCAGTCAGTGTGTTTCCCAGTTGATTATTCAACATCCCTACTCTTGGTTTAAATTTCCCTTTCATTTCTCTGATCTTTTGGAATAGGGCTCTTGTTCTTCCCTTTTTGTTGTCCGCTTCTATTTCTATACAATAACTATTGTAATAGTTTTCTTTGTCTCTACGTACTAGTCGCTGTATTGTTGCATTTAAGGTTCTAACTGTCTTTCTGTCTCCTCTTGTGTTTGCTTTCCTTCTCTCTTTAACCATTTTAAGAGTTTCTTCAGTCATCCACTGAGGTCTTTCTCTCTTTTTAACTAGAGGTATTGTCTTTTTGCATTCTTCTCTGATCATGTCTCTGACCTCACTCCATAGTTCTTCTGGTTCTCTGTCAACTAAGTTTAAAGCCTCAAACCTGTTCCTTATTTGATCTTTATATTCTTTTGGGATGTTATTTAAATTGTTTTTTGCTAGAATTTTGCTAGAATATATTTCACCTCTCACTGTGCAACTGAGACACTCCTCATGTCCACTCAAAACTATTCTGGAGAATAGTCAGTACCATAATTCCACAATTGTTTTTGGGAGTTTTTTTAGTGTAAATTATGCAAAGTGTTGCTGTACTTCACATATTCACAGAAACAGAAGCAAAAGAAAATGATAGGAAACTTCACTAAAATTGCAAAGTAAATCAAACATATTTAAAGTGACCATTTTTTACTATATCAACTATCTTAATATAGTTGCTTCCTCCCTGCTAAAACAGGATCAGCACAGTACATGCTTTGTTTCTGCTATTTGGGCTGATTGCAGGTGTTGCCACTACTCATCATATGCTCAGAGGCACATGTTACCAAATTCTTCCAAGTTACACAGCAAGCAGATTGGTCTGTGAAAGACCAACCCAAACTGTGTTTGCATTTTTACAAATTTGTAGGGCAGTACAAATATCTCAGAGAGAAGGTCAGGTCTCCTGCTCCCCTGGTGCATTCACTATAGCTGCCCAATTCTCCTGCTATTTAAAATTTGATAGAAATATATGTGGGCTACGTTCTTAAACCGCAAGGCTTTTTTTGCCTATTAGTGAATTTCTTTGCTTTTTAATCTGGGAGATAAGAAATGGGATCCTGTGCAAGCTTGCTGAGAATGGATTGATCATTTGCATGCTTATTGAGTTCAATCGATTTACTCCCCTGCAATCATGCTTAGGAAAGGTAAAAATGACCATGGGGAGGGCGAAGGGAGGAGAAGAAAGGGGAGGGGAGGAGAAGGGTAGTTTTATTATTCACATGCGTATTGAGTTCATTGGGATTTACTGCTGTGCAATCATGCTTAGGATAGGTGAAACTGACCACGGGGGGGAGGAGGAGAAGAGGGAGGGAGGGCTGGAGTGGGCAGGGGAGGAGGAAGAAGGAAGAGGGGAGGGGAGGATTAAAGGAGGAGGAGAGGGGAGGGATAGGGGAGAGGGGGAAGGAGAGGAGAGCGGGGGATGGGGAGGTGAAAGGTAGATCTGATCATTTGAATGCTTATTGAGTTCAATTAGATTTACTCCCATGCAATCATGCTTAGAATAGGTGAAACTGACCATAGGGGAGGAGGAGAAGGGGGGAAGGAGGAGGGAGGGGATTGGAAGGACAGGAGCAAGGGAAGGGGGAGGGAAGGGGGAAGGGGGAGGGGATAGGAGGGGAGGGCAGGTTTGATCATTTGCATGCTTTTTGAGTTCAATGGGATTTACTGCTATACAATCATGCTTAGAAAAGGTGAAACTGACCTGGAGCAGGGGGAGGGGGGAAGAGGAGAAAAGGGGGGAGGAGGGGGAGATTGGGTGGGTGGGCACTGGGCAAGGGAAAGCTCTTTTCCTTTTCAAAAGGAAAACCTTGTGAACAGTGTCATTGTTTTTCAGGATTTCCCCCACCTTTTTATTGTATAGCAGGCATACGTCATCTCCCACCCAAGTTTAAACCAAAGCTGTCCCTGGCCACATCCACACCAGATATTTATTTCACTTTAAACTGTCATGGCTCCACCAAAGAATCCTGGGAAGTGTAGTTTATGAAGGATGCTGAGACAAGACTCCTATTCCCGACAGAGCAACAATCCCTAGAAGAGGGGCTGACTGTTATACCACTCTGGACACTGGAACTCTGTCAGGGGAATAGAAGTCTCCTATCAACTCTGAGCATTCTTCATAAACTGTACTTCCCAGGATTATTGGGGGAGCCATAACTGTCTAAAGTGAAATAATGTCTGGTGCGGATGTGGCTATCAGGCTAGATGTTATACAAAGCAGGGAACGGGGGGGAATGAAGATTAGGCTGGAGGTTGAAGCCTTAAGGATCACATTTAAGTTTGTCCCCTTAATCTTCACCATGACTCTTTCAGATGCTGTACCTCCCTTTCATTCAAACAATTTAGAAACATAATTTTCTACCCTTGAGCCCACTGTGTCCTTTCTCATAACCTTTTTGGTCCTCAAAGGTATCATCTCCTTATCAGTTTATCTTGCACTACTAGTAGGAAGAAGGTTTTGCTGGACTGTGTTGCACTAGTCTAAACATGTCATGGCTACTGTAGGCAGGACAAATGGTCTCGATGTTTATGCAATCCAGCTGCTCTTACTTCCCGCCTTACTCCCACCACCAATAAATATAGTTGACTGTATATATTACACTTCAGGGTCATGTACTAGCAGTGAGATCCCATTAGGAGGGCAAGGGTGACTGACTTGTGACTTCAACAATCCTTCAGAGTTAATCCAGCATTGTAGGAGCAAAAATTAAATACTTTGAGCTCTGAGTGTGATGAAAAAGCAGCCCATAGGAGGGTAGCAACCTATAAATGGAGAATTTAAAATGGCAATAAAAACTTTGTAATCTAATTACAGCAGTAAAAGTGAAAGGTGAGGCATTCACAGCATGATTCACGGGCACTATGGCTAACCTCTGACATCTTGAATATATTATGTGGTTTCTTCCCTGCAGAAAGTATTTCATAAAGATCAGCCAGCCAGCCTTGCATCTTATTTTGTTATGTGTGCTTTTAATTCCATGCTCCTACAAATACAGAGCCTTGATGTTTAAGCTGATTTTCCAGGTGTGTGTGTGTTGCAATTTCATGTGTTCACTCTTGAGAATAAGACTTTTCCCCATGATAATCTCAGGAATATGCCGGCTGCATTTGCTATGAGAAGAAGATTCTTAAATGGACCTACCCAGAAACAGTTTGTGCATATTTTAAAAATATTGACATTTCCTTCAAACTATTGATATTTTTAAAGGAATTAGCAATATTTTCTTCAAAATACCAATATTTTAAAATATATCAATTATTAATATCTATATTTTTCTAAATGACCACGGATCAGTAAGAGCAATGGCTAGCAGATACAGAACAAACTCCAATTGATGCAAGTCTGTTAGATCAATGGAATGCTTGTGAACCGGCACCATCCAATGGATCCCATCCCTAATTCCTACTAAGGCTGCTGCTTACACACTAACCTGTTTGTAGCACAAAAATGTACTTTTCTCAATGTGGAATTGTACACATTTGTCCTTAATATGCTGCTTTCAATCTAGATTGAGTTTAGATCCTGCCGTCCACAACGACACCGGGCCATAGGAAACCCTGGGATCCTAAAGAGCTCCCCTCCCCTTTAGTGCACTTTCCCTGCTTCGGTGTTATTTTCTAGTAGTCCTTGGAATCTCCATACTTTGTCCTTCCTTTTTACCAGAGCTTGGAAAAGTTACTTTTTTGAACTACAACTTCCATCAGCCCCAGCCAGCATGGCCACTGGATTGGGCCGATGGGAGTTGTAGTTCAAAAAAGTAACTTTTCCAAGCTCTGCTTTTACCTAGCAACCAGGATGCATCTGTCCTGTGGTGGGTTTGCCTGAGATCAGGTACTCCTCAGAAGTTGTTTTCTGCAAATACTACTACACCATAAGTGCGAGTGGATGTTAAATAATCCTCTCCCCAATGGCAAAATGTGAAAACTTTGCAAGGAGCCTTAGGCATGTCTTCTGCTATGCAGGAACTGATGTCTAGACATTCATTAAGAGTACAATGTCAAATTCAGAAGTAATTCTGTGTTTAATGGGGCTTACTCCCAGGTAAGTGGCTACAGGATTGCAGCCTAAGTTTTCGTTTATGATTGGAATTGGGGGAAACAGGGTCCTTGTGCCTTTAACACCTGTACAACATCCCCAAATTTCAGCCAGTTGCCACTTAATGTTTTCCTTCGGGAAACAACCAGCTGGGCAATAAGATGTCCAAGAATTGCACTGGGATATGTTAGTAGATTGCAGTAGTAAAAACACCCCATGTTTTTTTCCCATAGGGACAGGTAAACAAAGAGCACTGGAGTCCAAGGCACAACAACTTTCTACCTACTCTGAATAAGTGTTTTTGTGGCTCTGCGTGTTTGGGTATTGTCAAGCACACTTCTTCTGACACCACAGACACAAATATCTGTGGTCATGATATTAGCCCACCACTGGAAATCTAATTGGGGTAGAAAATATACTCCCAAACCATTAGTGTGTGTTTTTTCGACTACAGTTCCCAGAATTCTTTGGAGGGAGCCATGTCCTTTAAAGGTATGGTGGGGATGTGATCTTCGCTGATTGTGAAGAGCAATCATACGTCTAGCTACTTGGATGCACAGAATGAGACAGCATTTTAAAGAGACTGATGGCAATTGCCTCCACACATGGTCTAATCCAATTGGTAATTTCCTTGTGCATTGACAGGCAAAGCACCTACAAAAATAGTATGTGAGTACTTGTTGGTTATGAAGTTCTCTCTTCCCACGATTTTGTTACAGGCAAAAGTGATGTTATTATATGACCGGAATCACAAACTATGGGGCACTCAATTATATATGGAGATACGTTTTGGTAACCGGGGTAGTCAGTTGTGTTAAATCTGTCAGCATGTTGCTTTTTTAATTCTTTGCAAAAATTTAGGTGCTCAGTCAAGTAATTTGATTTGGTATAATCATAACAGTAGCACAGGGCAATACTTTGAATTCTATTAGTTTGCCATGAGATGTCTATAGGGTAGATTGCATTGCTGTTATCCTGGCTAGCAAAAATAAATGCAATTAGATTGACTGTAATACCAAGTTTTCTGTTTCTATTTCCTATTCTACCATTCTCTTTAGATTTTAGGGAGGTGAAAAGCTGGCAGAAGGAGCCTGACATAATTTATCTAGTAGGATAAATGCCCTAGAACAGATGAAAATATGATGCAAAAAATTGAGGTGGATTAGCACTCTCAAATTTGTGGTATGATGATGCAGCCAAGTCTCCTGGCTACATCTCTTGTTATATCCAAGTGAGAGTAAAGCCCTATTCAATCTTGAACAGCAATATATGGCTGCACTTCTGGGTTGTTTTTTATGATGTATTAAGAGACAAAGAGCTTCCTTACCTGTCCATTCAGTCCTTAGTATTACAGCAGTTACTGAGGATGTTGGAAAGATACAGAGAGATGTTAAGTCCTGGTATATCTCATTAGACCTCAGTAATAAGGCATTCTTTTTTTATATAAATTTTATTGAATTTCATCTTTGGGAAGAAAAACGAGTATCAAGGTTTAGGGATTTTATAATGTAAGGATTTTTAAAAGGCAGGAGATTGCTTGGAAAACAGCAGAATGGTCACCCCCTTGGCTGCAGTATCTTCAGAATCTTGTGCAGTATCTTTTGTATTGAATATATTGGGCCTCAGTATAGCTTTAAGACAACAGATCATGTGGGAGAAAATCAAGCTCGATTATTATCTGAAAATTGTAAGTTACTAACTGATATAAGAACAATGGAAGTTATTTCTAGGAGGAGGTGGGGAAGAGATAGTGGTGATTCAATTTTGGAGAGTTTATGGACAAAGACAGGGCCAGCACCAGACAGCAGCCAGATACGGCCCTGGTGAAGGCCCCCCTGGTGAAGGCCTGGTGAAGGAGTGCAAAAAAGGCGTCACTTACATGCCTATGCTGTTCCTTTACTCTAGGGTTGACTGGCCTATGACCCTCCAAATGTTTCCAGACAACAGCTCCAGTAATCTCTGACTGTTGGTCATGCTGGTTGGGGCTGATGAGAGTTGGAATCCAACAACATCTGGAGGGCCACAGGTTAGGCACCCCTGCTTTTTACTCTGATAACATGGTGACCAACAATAACTCTGGTAATTGTAAAAGGGAAGATGACAGGGATTCATGAGTGTTAGGACCACTTCCAATATCACTGTGTATGAATTTGAAGATACGAGTACAGATTCTGCAGGATGAAAATCCAACACGTACACTTGGCAGAATTGCTTTGGGAGTTCCGCAAGATACACGTCAGACAGGTATCTCATTTTTCCAATATTCTGTACTTGGGTGTCCTGTTGCTTTGTACTTGAATTTGTACTTGTGTATTAAAACACTTCAGTTACTGAAATTGAATCACAGGAGCCTATCCTTAGGAACAGTCTGGTGTCTACTTCTTCGCTGCTTATCTGCAGATGTGTTGGGGAATGTCTGTGAATACAATCCTCCTGGAGAGCAATGCTGAAAAACTGAAGACAACCAGGCATAAGATTGAGCTGAATCCAGGAAACATATTATGAGATTCCTGACACAAGATAGTTGCATAGGATAATACTCAATGCTCGTCCTACTCAAAGTAAAGCCATTGAAGTTTTAGACACAACTAACTTAGGTTCATTCATTTCAATGGATCTACTCTGAGTAGGATTTAGCTAACTTTCTTAGTTGATTTTTTTTAATGTCAGCAGGCACGTTGGTCTTGTTGGGGGGCAGTCAAACAGGAACAACTTTATTAGGACCAATTAAAAGTTACAAATCAGTGAATTAACTTTTGAACTTCACAGAACTCATCCTCAACAACAAGTACAAAATTGGGAGGGAGAAAGAAAGGTGTTGCTGGTTAGAGGACCTGGTAGAAGTCCAGCCTGCACATGGTGGTCTTAAGATGATGATTCAAGGGACTTCCCAGGAGGATCGCTCCGCCTGTGCTGCCTCTGGGACGGGCTCCCGTCTTGGTGGAAACTTTTTCAGTTTTAAAACCAGTCAGAACGGCTTTTTGACTGGGGAAAATTTCTTCCGGATAAGGAAGAAACATAGAGATTTTCCACAGAGCTTTGTTGTGTTTGTTGGAGGCTGGAATTCTGTGAAAGAAGGTCTTCCAGCAGCTCAGACGGAGCTAGGATTTCCAACCAGCTCAACTGATTAAGTGAGCCGTTTTTTTTTCTTCAAAGAAAAACGGATTAACAGGCAAGCATTCTCCTGTCTTTTCTCATTATTTTGTTATCAATACAGCTAAAGAGATTTGTCAAAGAACCAGCAATTAAGAAACCCTGGGTGAGTCATAGCTTTCTCTTTTATTCACGGAGCTAAGGGGAAGAAAATAGAAATAGTTTATCTTTATTTTTATTGCAAAAAGCTGGCATGGAATTCAGCATTATAAAGATTACAAACGGCTGAGGGGTTTCTAATTTAAAGAGAAAATTTTTTTTTTGATTTATAAGACTTTTGAGTAATATATGTCTGGGACTATTTTTTCTGGTTTACTTTTTTTTTTTTCTGACGAATCTGCTCATTCTTCCTGCTACTAATTATTTGGATGCTGTGAATTAAAGTTGTTTTGGCACTTTTGGACATACAAGAGATAAGGCAGTTCATCTTGTCTAGAGGGTGACGTCAGCTGGCTTGAAAGATTAACTCCTTTGTAACTGGATAAAGAAATAAACTGTTCTTTGCTTGGGACATTGGAAATTGAAGGGATTGTGGTTTTTTTGGTTTTAAGAATGACAATCAAGAAGGTGGTTGAGATCATGGATGTACAAGAAGGGACTTTCTCTTTAGATATGTTTCAGAAAATAATGAATGAGATTAAGCTAACAAAACAAGAACTCAGACATAACAGACAAGTGATGATAAGTGAATTTGGCGAAATGAGACAGGAGCTGAAAGAAATTCAGGATTCTATGAGAAAGGAGAACAAAGATAAATTTGGAAAATTAAAAAAGGATGAAAGAAAAATTAAAGGGAAGGTTCAAGCCCTGGAGATTGGATTAAATATGGTCTTGGAAAAAGATTTGGATTTCCTGGCTGGGATGGATCCTGGAGACAAATATTACTGTTTGGAATTCAGCGCTGTCCCTGAAGGAATTGGTGAAGAGATTGGAGATAAAGATACCATCGGTTCGAAAAAATTCATGGACTGGAAGGATTTGATGGAACTTGAAATGGAGAAAGTTTACAGAATTAATTCCTGTTTTGTGACAATGAAAAACCCTTCAAGAGATGTGCTAGTGCATTCTGTAAAAAAGAGGAACAGAGATGCGGTTCTGCAACAATACTTCAGTGATACGTTCGGAAATGATGGCAAGAAAATATTTGTGATGAAGGAAATCCCTATCAGACTCTTATTATTTGACTATGACAGCAAGATTATTGGGTGCGTAAAGATGGAAGATGGAAGATGGAATCAACACGGATAAAGGAAGAAGAGCGATTTGAAATTACTGGATTTAATAGACTTGAAGAGTTGGATTAATTGACATGACTATCTAGAAAAAAATTGATGGACATATATCTCAAGGATTGGAAACTTCTCTTTGACTTTTTGTAGAAGAATAAAATGATATGATGTTAATGAGATTTGATACCAACTAAGATAACTGCTGGAGGAAGGTGATTTTGTAATTTATCAAGAGACAGGTTTGTTATATATTATAGACCTATAGCTGAACTACGACAAATCGGAAGTCAATAGTTCTTTTTTTCTTTTCTTTTTATTGTATTAGTTTTAATTTGTGTTTTTCTTTTTTGTATTGTCTTGATTTTGAAAATTTGAATAAAAATTAATTGGAAAAAAAAAGATGATGATTCAAGCTACTTTCTATAAGGTAATTAGGCTAATTTGTACTGAGTGTAAAAGATCACAGGTTGCACCAAACTATACCAGGGCAAAAAAAAAAATGCCACGTTCCCTTTGAAAATATAAGGCTGATGTAACAGCTAAGAACAACAAAACTAGTAATAGCTAAAAATAGGAAAGCCCCAAACTATAGCCATTGGAAGAGCAGTATTTAAACTTTGGGACATGTCAATGGAAAATCTTCACGTTAAAGTGGCATGAGGCAGGTAGACATGAGCAATTTTCTTGGATGCTTTTTCTGGGACAGAATGGTCCTGATTTGGAGCCAAAACCTGTCAAAATGTCATTCTATTCATTTGCATTATGGCAGGACAAAAAAATCCTGTGTAGGCTACTATGGCAACAAAAGTTTAACTGCTTTTGTTTGTGAGAGCCTGAGTATGTTTGAAGATTATGTAATACACACACACACACACACAATGAAGCATTTTGGAAACAAGATTGTTAAACCCTACAAAACAATGGCTTTTTGTTTTTTTTTACGGAGAGCTTAGGATAGGGAATCTTATTTACAATGAGCAAAGCAAGCAAGCAACTGTAGTATTAATAGAGCAGTGCAGTGTTAATCACTCTATCACTCTTCTGAAGGTATTTGGTGTGCTTTTTAAAAATATGTTGTACAAGCTAAGTGCAAGCTGCTTCCCCATTGTGATTATGTGATGGTTATGGTGCAGCTTATTACAACGAGCTGTATGCAATGGTGGTTTTGCACTTGTGCAATGGTGGAGCACCTGATTTTTACCATTTCCCCCCTACATACTACAGTCCTCTGTTCCGAGGGTGCTCCCAGCCACCCAGGAGCAGCTTTTGGGAGAGCATGGTTGGCTGTGGTGGGTAAGTTGGCAAAAATCAGGTGCCCCAGCTTTCTGCTAGCACAAAGCCACCATCAGACATAACCCAATGTAGTTGAAATGTAGATGGATAACTGGCATGGTAAACCCAATCCAGTTTGTTCCTGGCTGATTAGGTGATCGTCTCAGACCTCAACAATTTCCCTATTTATATATACAATTATATTTATATATTTATTATTTGATTTATATCCTGCCCTTCCTCCCAGTAGGAGCCCAGGGTAGCAAACAAAAGCACTAAAAACCTCTTTAAAACATCATAAAAACAGACTTCAAAATATATTAAAACTAAACATCTTTAAAAACATCTTTTAAAAAGGTTTAAAAACATTTTTTTAAAGAAAAAAAGGTTTAAAAACATCTTAAAGAGCAATTCCAACATAGACACAGACTGGGATAAGGTCTCAAAAGGCTTGTTGAAAGAGGAAGGTCTTCAGTAGGTGCCAAAAAGATAACAGAGATGGTGCCTGTCTAATATTTAAGGGAGGGATTATGCATATCAAATGTCACTTTGTGACCAATGAACCAGGTCCTATATTATACACATAGAACCCTAGCGTGAGAAAGTGCTTGTTTATTGAACTAGACTGCATAGAGCTGAAGTAGCTAAATCTGTGGCCCTCCAAATGTTGTTGGATTCCAACTTCCATCAGCCCTAGCCAGTTTTGCCAGCAGTCGGGGATGATGGGAGTTGTAGTCCAACGAGGGCTGCAGGTTCCCCATCTCCTGAGTAGACCTATGACTATAAGTGATTCCTGCAAAACTACTTGGGAGCCTTTTAGGATGAGTATACATATACGGAGTAACAGGCCTTCAAATGGAGATAGCTAAAGTAACACAACAGCACAGAGTGTTATTACAGAGTGCAAGGAAGATACTGTTGCTTCTTTACTTTTTCTGAAGATCGCCATGATGCATTAGGGATGCAGTCTGCATGCACCTCAAGAGCAGCCATACGATATATCAGGGATGGAGAGCCTGTGGCCCTCAAGACTATTAATGGACTCCCAACTCCATCAGTTCCAACCAGGATGCCATATGGCCAGAAACGATGTGAGTTGTAAGCCAACAACATTCTGGAGGGCCACAAGTTCCCCATCCTTGCATTACAAGTGCAAATATTTTGGTTCTGAAATACTGTTCGTGTCAAATGTTTCAAAAATACTGTTTAATGTTTCTAAATATTACAGTCTGTTTAACTTATTATCTATGTTCTGGTCTTCTAGATTGAATGGTATTTTGTATTGGAATATGTGGTTCAACTCCAACTTGTGGGTTGAGGCTGCATGGGGTTAAAAAGGGTAGCTAGAGAGGAGACCTCCTGATTGCTAGGCTAATACCTATCCTTTGATCTCCTGCTGACTCTCCCTGCTAGACTGATATGCATAGGATGTTGACCACATCTCCTTCCTCCTTCTTCTTTCTCTTGAGAGGGAGAGCAGACATATTCTCTTTGTCTCTCCCTCTCCTCCAAGCATGAGGGCAAACTCTAGGCTTAGTGTTTGCATCTCCAGCTTAGCTGTTAGCTAGATGTAGAACTCTTTCCTATCAAGTATGTACTTCCAGAATAAAGTAGTTATTTCTTATTTTAAAACTTAAAGTCTCTGACTAATTTGCAGGGAAGGTGTAATCTTTAGCAAAGATTCAAACACATAAAGGCTCACTCAGTCTCTCCATTCCCAATTTCGTCACTCTGTGACACTTTGTGCCTCAAAGCTCTTATGGTTAAGAGTTCTGGTTCATCTTTGAATCATCTCTCCTCTTCCACTCCAGTAAACACTTTCTAAATATTCAGAACTATGCCTGGTTCCTCTACCAGGTTTCTTAAAAGGTAGCCGCTTACACATCACAAAAATGTGTCAGCAAATGGGGGCAGAAGGGGAGATAGTTTTGCATGAAATTTGCATATGCTAATTTATATGTATAGATGAACATTTTGAAATAATTTATACTAATTTACACCAACTTAATTTAAAGTTGGAATACAATACATCTCGCCATAGAGAGGAAGACTGTGACTAGGTGGCCTGTGTGCTTGCTCAGTCTACTAATTGCTGATGGGCAACTTCAAGGTCCCAGCTCTCCCTAGCTATGGTTCTTTACCTTTTCAGCTGATTTGGACCGGATAATCCTTCGAATAGAAATGGAAATGGACTGCCTTCAAGTCGATTCTGACTTATGACAACCCTATGAATAAGGTTTTCATGGTAAGCAGTATTCAGAGGGGGTTTACCATTGCCTTCCTCTGAAGCTGAGAGGCAGTGACTGGCCCAAGGTTACCCTGTGAGCTGCATGGCTGTGTGAGGATTTGAACCCTGGTCTCCCAGGTCGTAGTCTGACACTAACTACAGCTTCAAGTAGACACCTGACTGTTCTAATTCTTCATATTTATTTATTTTATTTATTTATTTATTTATTACATTTATACCCCGCCTTTCTTTTCATGATAGAAACCCAAGGCGGCTTACATATGGTTCCCAGGCAGTCTCCCATCCAGGCACTGACCAGAGCTGACCCTGCTTAGCTTCAGCAGGGAGATGGCCTTGTGTGTCTTCAGACCGTAGCCTGGGACTACATTTTACTTGGAGTGGTGCAGTTAGGGTGGAAACCATTCCTTCAAATATATGAACACAGTCGATAGTGACATTTGTGGCAAGGGGCTTACATTGGACATCACATACTAACGGCTGTTTGAACCACTAAGCTTAGTACCACTAAGCTGTTTGAACCACTAAGCTGAACCACAAGGCCTAACTTGCACCACAAAGGTGCCTCCTGCCTCAGCATCATTGCCTATCTTCAACAAAATGAAGCCGAGAGTTAAAACCCATCTTAATATTGGTTTTGTATAGGATACCAAGAGCTTTTCTTTGTTTTCAGCTGTTGTTATCCACACATCGGTGTTCCTGGGAATGGAGTGCAAATGTCCCATTGATAAATATTCATACACATTACATTTATATTGCCTTGCCAGCATTTTGCATGTGATTAAATAAGATGTTGGCTGTGACCCTGAGCTGACGAGCATTTTTCAAGCTGAAGTACTGAGCAAGCAACCCACACCCTCTCTGCTGCGTGCTTTTACCTCATTAGAAATGTGGGAATTCCCACATGACCTTCTGAAATGCTTGTTTAAGTCTCAAGTTCCCTGTCAGTGTGTAAGTTGTGGAAACAGGTTGAGGAAGGGGAGGAGGAAAGCTAATCTTATACAAGGAAGCACAAGATCCAAGCTCTGTCTTCATTTCTTCTTTACTGCCCAAAAACATCTCGTTTCAGAATATCCTACCACTACACTACACATGGGGCCCACATCCATTTATTTTATGTGTACCCAAGGGCTTGCACACACCCATACCTTCAGCAAGGAAAGCATACACACACCCTTGTTTGATTACAAACTGCTTTTGAAATTATTCTGAGAGTTTGCAGAGCAGCATGGGGACCTATTGTTTACAAAGTTCACATATAAAGCCCTGGAGATTGCATGGTGTTATACAGTTCTCTGGACTGTCCTGAGAAAACCAGGGGAGGGGACAGAGACATTCGTAGGGCTAATGAGAAGTTGGTATTTGTTCCACCTACAACCAATAGTAATGCTAATTAAGTTTCGGATACACAGCAATTTCACAACTATTGGAGGTCATGGGTTTGGTTTCATGATCCCTAGGGAATAGATTGTGGCAGTGGTGGGAAACCAGTAGTCATCCAAATCTTGCTGGACTACAACTCCCATCAACCCTTAACATGGAGAGAGCTGGTTGGTGTGATGGGAGTTGGAGTCCAGCAACATCTGGAAGGCTACTGGTTCCCTACTCCTGGAGTGTTATGACTGGCTTCTGCTTTTCTCACTGCCTATCCATTGAACATTATGCCACATTAGTGTGAACAGGGATGGAACTAGGCCTAATCCTGAAAAAGGTTTATGTTTAAGACCCAAAGAAATATGATGACTGAACACTGTGCTAAAGTATTGTGAAGTCTCAGAAGTTTTGCCAAATGATACTGAGTGTCACCTTTTTATTTATTTTTTTAAAAAATGCAAAATTTATAAAAAGCTTTATGGTACAGTCTGACTTTCAGTGAAGCTTTCTGTGTTTGGTCTGGGAGGTAGCTACTTAACATTTATAATTTATCCTTCAGATTTAGAATGATCTCGCATAATTAATAACTAGTAATTAAAGCACAAGGCCAACTCCTGGGCTTGTTTATGCACCTGTAATCCAGCTACTAACTATGGGTAAATGAGGAATGGCATGTAATTTGCATTCATTCCATCAGCAATCAAGAACTGTGTTCTTGAGACATAGATGTTTTCCCCTTTTCCCAAGCTGTTCAGTTCATACTTGCAACACTTTGGCTACATACCATAATTTGAATTGAAGTAAGAAAGAAAAAGTACTGTGATCTGGAATTTTGTTTCATCAGTTTAGACATGGATCATTTTGTTGTTTGTATGTTGTATGTATTTTTATACAGCTCTTCAAATCTTGTTCCCAAGGTGGTTTACAAAACAAATGGAAGAATGAACAAGTAATATAAATTATAATTACAAGGTAGCTTTATCACAAAATCTAAAGAAAAATTAGCTTAAATACCGCCAATGAAATATTGGCATTGTCTTAATTGAAGGGAAATATACTGACATTTAGTGTTGTAATTCTGTCCCTCACCAGCCAACCTCCTCACCCACATTACACAATAGAAGCCTCCATAATTACTCTCCCATCTCCCCTCTAGCCCCCTAGTGACAAAAAGCCCTCCTCCAGTTGAGGAGGAAACACCTGCTGGCACTGTGAAGAGCAGACAAGGCTTTCCCCCCCTCTCCCTCCCCCCTGGCCCCGGGTTACAACAAAAAGGCACTCCACAGGCTCCGACTGAGAGAGGAGCTCAGGCATGCACCATTTCTCTCTTGCCACCACATTACAAGAGAAAAGGTCCTCAAGACCATGCCTCCACTGCCATTTTTTCTCCACTCCCTCCAGCCTCCCTATTATAAGAAAAAGGCCCTCCAGCCAAGAAGGAAGGACCTCAAGGCCACGCCCCCACTGCCACGTGAACAGGCATGCTATTTATCTGACACCCCACCAAACCGGAAAACAAAAGCCTTACAGAACCAAGGAGGAGGAAAGGTATGCTGGCTGCAGCCACCATTTTCTCCCCCAACCTCCACCTTTTAGAAAAACTTACAAAAGCTGTGCCACTGAGGAAAAGCCACTGCCATTTCTCACCCCCCACCTTTTACAGTAAAACCACAAGAGGAAAGGCATGCTGTTACTGCATGAGCGGCCACCATTACTCTCACCCCACCTCACCTTTTTCAGTAAAAGCGAAGGTCCTGCAGGGTGAAGGAAAAAAAGGGGTTCTCTTCTTCCGTTCAACTGAGGAAGCCTGGGAATATGAAATTGCCTCATGCTCGCAAAACAAAGAAAATGCACATGAATAAAATAAAAAATAATAAAAGATAAGGCAAGGTGACACACGCTCTCTGTCCCTCACACACAGAGGAAATAAAAATAAAAGGCTGCTGAGTGGTCGTAGCTACATGGCACGCTTTCGGCTATCTCATTGCTGCCGCAAGCTGCACATTCTGAAAGTGAGGGAACCGATCAGCGCAGACTCATAAGAGCAATGTCCACCGTTTGGGAAATGCATGGTTCTGATTGGCTGTATGGGTGCCCATAGGGCCACCCTATCCTATGCTAACTTGCAGTGGCCTGATATGTAAATTTAAAGTATCCTCATTGGCTAGTAAGAGGAATGAGAAATGGACAACTGCACAATCTTGCTGCCATACGAAGACTCCTATATGACAGAGTTGCTAATTATTATTTTTAAGCGTTTCCTCCCCCCCCCCGACAAGCCCGCAGATAGGACTGGGATCTGCTGACCATAGTAATAATTGTGATTAGATAAGCACAGGAGATGAGGAAAAGCAACTCTAGGGAGTATCTCAATCCGTGGAAAAATATGAGTATGAGTATAGGTGACAGGAGAAAGACTGGGCTATGGCTTTGGGGGGGTTAGAATCTTAAGAGAGCAATGCTGCTCTAGCCGTGAGGAGCTTCTCATGTTGTCAGTTATTTATCTGAAAGGTTATGTACTCATTTAGACGAGAAAAGTGTGTGGCTCAGCTGGAAAATCAGTAGTGCTCACAAACCAGTCTGTTATACTCATTACAGCACCCTTTTGCCAACTTCCACAGATTATATATCATTGTCGCACAATGTGTCAAACACAACCCAAGGCTGATGCAGGTGTGTTGGCAAAAGGACAGGTAGCTTCTCTTGTCCCCATGGAAGCTTTCTTCTTGGCTTTCAAGAGTCTTTACTTTATCCAGCATACCTGATTATTTGAAAGAACACATGGAAGGAGGATTCCCACCTTCAAAGCAAAATGTAAAGAGCTTAAATATTTGAAGAGCTACATCTGCCTGTCCTGCAAACTTCACAAAATGGCTTCTAAAGAACATGCACCAGATTTCCCTATAAGAATTGATTAGCATTCAATTCTTCCTCAAAAGAGCAGCAAACCAAAGATGGCTACTTACTGAGTTAAGTAACCACTGTATGTGCCTCTCAGCTATACACATAGACAGAGCTGCCCCTAGGCACTGGGAAGCGGGGCAATTGCCCCGCGCCCCACGCTTTGGGGGGCCCCCGCGCTTGGCGATCTGCTCACCAGCCGGCTCCTCCCTGCCTGCCTGCTCGCCTTCGCCACGCCAGGCAGAGCGCAGCGCTCACTCTCTTTCTCTCCGCCCAGGACAGGGGCTCACTCGCCTGCCCGCCCGCCATGCTGAAGCTGCCACCACCGCCGCTCCTGCTGCGGTCAGTGAGCTGTAGCCGCTCTGGGGACAGCGAGCTGGGCTGGCAGTTCCGGGACTGGTGCCTGCGCACCTACGGCGACTCGGCCAAGACCAAGATGGTGACCCGGAGCAAATGTGGGGGGCCCCCAACTATGCTTTTGCCCGGGCCCCGCACATACTGGGGAGGCCTGTATATAGACTCATTCTCTCTGAGCTGATTAACCTATGTCTGGGCTATACCACTTCAGATAGTAGGTGTGGGGTTTGTAGGAAGAGGAATTAGATTCCGTTTGCATTTAAAGCCAAATCTACCAAATTCATGCAGTCAGAAACAATATGAGAACTGAAACAACCCTCCTTTGAAATTTGCACTTTTGTAATTTTGCAGTGCAATGCTCCAGGCAAACAGTGTTTACAAAAATGCATATATTAGATAAAAGTTGAAGACATGGCTTTTTGTACAATCAGATGAATGAATGCTACAGTTAGGTGGCTAAGGGGGTGGTCTGATTTTTGGGGTTTTATGTGAACAGTATTTTTATTATGTACCTGTTGATTTATATTTTGATATGTTGTTTTGTATTTTTATTCCTTTGTATGTCGCCTAGAGTGACAGGTTGTCCTGCCAGATAGGCGTCGAATAAATTTTAGATAAATAATAATAATAATTAAAAAGTGTACATAAAATGAATATAGTAGTAAAAATAACATATAAAATGCATTATAGGAGAAATTGCTTGCAAATATGTGTACATTAGTCAAAACTGCCTGCAAAAATGTTTTTATTAGGAGAAATGCACACTAAAATGCTGAAGAATTTTCATGAGGACTTTAAAAAAAAAAAGACAAATTGCTGCAGAAATGTGGAGAACTGATTATAAGGTTGGAAAAATGAGAAATGGAGAGAAGTAAAATTGACAGATACTGCCATCCCTAGTTGCAGGTGAGAATGTGTGACACGATTAAATGCTTCTCCACATAGAAAACTAGCACATCAGGGAGAAGGCTTGCCTAAAACCTTTCTCCCGGATAATTGCTCTGCTGTTGTGTTGCTTGATTAATTGGGGATGCCTTTTTGGTCGATTAAAAAGGTTTGTTAGGTTTCAATCCTATAAACATTTATCTGGGAGTAAGTCCCACTGAACTCAGTGGGGCTGGCTTCTGAAGAAACATGTACAGGGTCTTAGAGAGATGTGGTGCTAGAGCACTTGCTTTGTGTGCAGAAGCACACTGGGATTCAGCCACTGGGATTCAGTAAAAGGGATTTCACATAGCAGAGTTGAGAAAGTGTCTGAAGTTCTGGGGAGCTGCTGCAAGAGTAGATAGTCCTGCAATAAATGTACCAATGGTCTAACTGAAGGTGCTTTCAAATGAGTCAAAAGGGTACCAAACACAACCTTGCTTTAGTAATCATTTTAATGCTGCACATCTTGAATTCAGCAAGTAATTCAAAATGTTTTTGCAGTTTCCCATGATCTTCTTGGAAGCAGCGTGCTAATATATGGATTTGATACTACCTGTGTGATTGGCATGGAACTGAGTGGACTTAAAAATAGCTGTTTAAAAGTTGCAATTAGTGGGTATCTCTCCAGTAGCTGGAATATGCTGAGCATTTGACAGTGGTCTCTCCAGTTTTCCACCATTACGGCGTATTTTATTAACTTTTGGATGAACTAGAAAATGCCAAACCTTGAAAAGGCCTCGTGATGAGCTGCACACATTGGGGAAATTATAAATTAGGCCTGAGTTACAGCCTAGGTGGCCAGGCAGACAGCTAACTGTAGTATGCACAGCGGTATTTCTATTCATCTAGGGATGTTATCATCCTTTGCAATCAAGTTCTCAAGAAAAAGAAGGAAACATAGTGACTATAATTGTGAGTGTAGTGAGTGTTTTAAAAAAGTAAAGGGTAGCTTAAGGTAGATTTTTTTCAGATTACTTTTTTCTTTATTTCACTCTATAGCAATAAACACCCAGTCCTGCTCTATTCATTATAACTGCAGGATAAACAAACACTTACTTATTACTACAGGCAAACATGCTTTTTTTATTGCCGGCTGGGTAGAGAACACAACTGAAACTGAAACTGAAAAGCAGAGCAAAGAGAAGTCCAAGGGGAGGAATCTACCTCTAGCCTTTAAAAGAAAGTTCTAATATTTAGCTCTTCCAGGGTCATGTTACTATACAGGCTGTTTTTTTCAGGATCACTTAGCTAATTTTAGGGTGAATGTGATCATGAAAAACTCACCTGCAGTCAGTCAGTGAGCAGATTGGGTGAAAAGATATTTGAGGGCTCTTCCAGATGAGGATTTTGTTGTGCATTCACCTTGCCTTATTCACTGAATTTTTCAGAGGGTGTATTCTTAAATTGTTCCTGTTATTAAAACAAGCCATCATTCTTTAAGTGGAGGCCGTCATTGTCTATCATGTCACAAATTAAAAGGACAATTTGCAAAAAAAAAAAATCCTAGGAGAGGGTGAAGCACAGCTCTGGGAGGAGAGGCAGTGCACCCATTTGCCCCACTCTGGCTACAGGGCTGCCAGAACATCACATCCACACCATACATTTAAAGTGCATGACTTCTCCAAAAGAGATGTAAGGACTGTAGTTTATCCTTTACAGAGCTACAATTCCCAGCACCCTTAACAAACTGCAGTTCTCATGATTTTTTGGAGGAAGCCGTGTGCTTTAAATGTATGTATGGATTTCACCCCAGATCTGTTTATCTTCAGCAATGGTAGTGGCCCGCTGTGCCTTCAGACCATACCTTGGGACCATACCGTGGGACATATATTTGTAGAAAAGGTCTGAATGAACAGAAATGCTCAGTGCAAAACAGTACTTTACATTTACATATTTCTTATATAGCTTATTTTATTGTAAGATGGGAAAAGCTGCACATTTGTTGCACACTTACCTGTGATTAAGCTGCTTTGGATGTAATGGGATTTACTTCCAGGTCAACATACATTGGATTGGGCTGAAAGAGTATGCGTACAAAAATGAGTTGACAAGCATTGATAAGAAGGTTTGGATAGGGGATTTTGGCTGTGCAAATAGGACAGATGTCATTTTAGGTAGTAATAGAATAAGCACAGCTACATATACACAATATTGAAGATACAGGAAGTTATAGTAATTGTCTCCTCGGTAGTGGCAGCTCAGGAGGAGCATTGTGCATGGAGTTACTATGTTAGAATTTTCCAAACAGAACAAGCAACATTTTCAGAGAAGATTAACAAAGGTGATAGCATTTGCAATGCATAGCATTTGTGATGCATAACGTGAAAGGTGAATGAAGGGGCTAGAATATGTTTAGGTGGGAACAAAGTTTGCCATTTTATAATTAGCTAGAGGATAATTTGCCAGACAAGCACAACTGTTTTAGGACCACTCCAAAATAGACAAGCGATGACTTCAAAGCTGAACAGAGTTAAGATGGGTATCAGCCAGTATTGCCCAGCTAAAATTGGTGGTAATTTTCAGAGGGAATTTAGGTTGGTGTCTGGAATGCTGAATTCTTGAGAAGTCTGACACTGCAAGCCATTGAACTAGGTGAACCTTGAGGTCCCTTTCCAGTTCTGAAGCTTTGCCTATAACCACTCAAATTTAATTACTTGTTCTTAGCATAAATGAAACATTTTGATCAGTGATTCAGGATTGGATCCTCCCAGTGATTGCATACCTGTGTGTTAGCTAGGTGTTTGTGGATTTGTGTAAGTGAGGGCATATTTAATAACAACAACAACAACAACAACAACAATGCAATGAACTGGTTTAGTTCATCAGGATTGTTTTAGTGACAAATTGATGTGCCCAGCCTGTTTTAATACTGTAAGTAATGTATCTTGTTTGAAGTACTTTCAATAGAGCAGATCTTGCCCAAAGGAGTGATGGGTGTGGTAGATACTCAGACCTGTGAAGATGCCATGTACATCACTAATTGTTTTCCAGGTTTCTCCCACAGGCCAAACACATTTTATTTTCTTCTTCAACACAGCTGCAGAACTGGGAAAACTATAGGTCCAGGTTTTGTTAGGACAATATGTAGACTACTGAAGGTAGACTGAATATTGTTCTTGCCTTAGTGCCCTTCCAGAGAAGATTAACAAAGGTGATAGCATTTGTACAGTCCCACTCCTCAAACCACATTCTGCTATCCCTTGTAAGGGTTCATTGGTACAAGATGAATTTCATTTGCCCAAATTACAGGTTCATTTCTTGGCACCTCCAGTTAAAAGGAACTCTTGTTAAATGGAGTGAGAAACGGCTTATACCTTGAAGAGTTGCTGCTAGCTGGAGTAGCTAGTACTGGGTCACTAGATATTATTGCATTATAAGTCCCATCACACCCAACCAGCTCAGCCTGTGGTCAGAGATTATAGAAAGTACAGTCGCACAACATCTAGTGAGCCTCTGAGTGATCCAAAAAATGCATAGGCATCTTTGAATGAAGTGAAATAGGAGCAATAACTATTTTGCCCTTTAAGAGAATGAAAGCTGAGGCAAGCCCATAATGATCTTGGTTTACGTGCTCATGATTCATTCCTATAGGAGTCAGAGGATGTTTGTTTATTCTGTTTTGTTTCTTCCATTTATATCCAACCTTTCATCCATGGTAAAACTCAAGATGAGATTCCAGGCACTGACCTCTAGATCCAGACCTCCTTAGCTTCAGCAATGTTGCTGCATCACAGACCTTCAGACTGTCCATATCAAGGTGATACGGCGTTTTTTTTAGGTGAGCCCTTGTTCTGAACCAGTATTATTATTTCTTATTAGGGTTCTGTTCTGATTCAGCAAAAGTAAAGGGTTCATTTTCAATTTTTGGTTCAGGCTTGATAATATGCCCTTAGTTACTCCTTTTAGGCAATGTGTACTAATTACATAGTTGCAGATAAAAATTCCTTCCAGCCTGGACTGTGCTAGACTAACCTGACTTGACAAGTAATTGGCTGTCAAGATTGACTTTCCATACATTCTCCCTTCCCCTGAATATTACTATTGATACAAACTTGAGGTGTGAATAGTGTTTTCAGACTGAATTCATTAATTCATTCAAAAGCAGATCGTTCTTTTGAGGAGAACAAACTGAGTTGATTTTCACTTCTGCAAACATCCAGTTGAATGGTATCCCCAGTTTACCTGTGTTTCATGGTCTATATAAGGAAACAGAATACTGTACTAGATGTCCCTTTATTCTGATCCAGCAGGGCTTATGTTGTTTTCCTAAAGTGCTGTGGAAGATCTTTATGCTTCTAACACAACTCTTAGCAGATAGGCAACATACACCAATTAACATCAAAATAGAATAAAGAGTTTTTTGTTGGTTAACCATTTGTCAGGTTTACCTGTCAAGAATTTTGGTGAATTAGCAGTTCCTTAAAATGGATTTTCTCCAGAAATTGTTTGTGAATGACAGTAGTCAGTGAAGACTGATGGCTTCAATGTCAGTAGGGCAATGAATCCACTCCAGGTTTTAGTCCAAACTTTCAAGGAGCTATCCAAGGTGTTAAAACTGATTCCCAAAATAGGTTCCTGAATAGGTTCAGCACCTTGGACAGCTGCTTGAACATTCTGACTAAAACCCAGGGCAGATTCACTGCCCACTGACATCAGAGGCACCAGTCTCCACTGACAGTAGAGATAGAATGCTCTCTTTGAAATAATTGATATAATGGTGGCTTCTGTAGATATGTGTGTCTATGTTGTTGTAGAATAACACTTGATTATTCAAGTTCACCCACTGTTGTGAGATTTTCTTTCTATCTAATATTATTATATAGAGCAATTACGTTGCTAAGTTAATCACTGTACTATAAAGTGGAAGCGGTGAACGACTTGGGCATAAACTTCCAGTTCATTCCATGCATATGTTAAGAGTCTAATGAGTAGACCATTTCAAGTCGCTAGTGTGGCATTTATTTTAGGCGTCCTTTTTAAAGCTATAAAACCAAGCTTAGGTACTGTCGTCATCATTCCTTCTAATGCTCAATGTGGCAGTTTCATGTTGATCCATTCAGCAGTGAAACAGCAGCCCAGATAGTGGGTTTCTGCGTACTAGGAGAACTCCCCAAGTACATGTATGCATATTTTTTGGTAAATTTAGAGGAGAAAAGGAAAACCACAGAAAGGAATCTTGACAAAGACCTATTCCCTGAACTATGGGATGCTGAAATAAATTAAGGAAAATGCAGGGAAGAGGAGCAGGGAAGGAGCTGTCCCACTTGAGCCCCTAACAGCTTATAGCATCCTGGATATAGGAATTAGAGTCAGGTCAGGGGGATGTGTGTTGCGAAGTGGGGTTTTTTTTTAACCTCCCTTACTTGCTATGGGGTTCATGGGGGTGGAAATGACACCTTTTCCCCTTCTCCAGAATCCTCTTTCCTCCCATAGATAGCAAGAAAGGGTTCTGGTCTGTGGCTGGCAACCAGCCATGAACCTCAGCCATCTAGCAAAATAGAACACAACAGGGAAAGGTTTCAGATGAGTAGGAAGAAAAGGCGCCTTTCCCCCCCCCTCCCTTTTCCTGCTCCCAGCAGCCCAAAACAGTGCAACAAGGTTCCTGTTTTAGGCCAGTTGGTCCTCTGAACAGAAGCACTCCTGTTAAATCGTGGTGATACACCTCAGTGGGTCTTCAGTTGTTTAAGACAGTATTTTAAAAACCATTCTGATAGACTCTATTGCCCTACTATATCTGCCAAAATCCCTTTATCTCTAATCTCTGTTGGTATGTGCCTTGTAGTAGCTGAGATGCTCACCTGTCAAATCTTTTCTCCTTGTCTGCTGTTTCTTTGCCTACCTGCTACTACCGATTTCTGGGAGAAAGACAGTGGTGGCCACTGTGCTCCTGCTTCAGAAAGAGAGACAGAGAGAGACTGACACTGCATAGGGTGGCCATTGTGACCTCATGCTGATGCTGCCCACTTGAAGCAGAGAGAAACTGCCCCCCCACACAATTGCTGTCTACCTGGAGAGGCACTTCCTCCCCCCCCCAATTGCTAAGCACTTTCCAGAGAAAGGTGCCCTTTGCATTACAGACCAGATTAAACATTTCTTAACTTTCTTCCTTCCTACTTTCCCATCCTCTCAAATGCAATTTTAATTTCACCCCAGACAGGCAGCAGGTGTAATACCTTTATAGGGCATGGGATAGCTGCTCTCTGACTCCTGCTGGTTGCTAGTGGGAGTGTCTCTCTGTGCTGTTTCTGCTTGCCAGCCAGCCATGTCTCTGCCAGCCATCTCTCCATTGCAGAGGTGAGGAACCGTTTTTCCGCCCAAAGGCCACATTCCCTCCTGAGCCAACTACTGGGGCCCACATGCCAGTGATGAGTGGAACCAGAGCAAAGGTGGACAGGGCAAAGGATGCAGCTGTTAGCTTTGGACAGTAAACTGTTTTCCAGCTCTGAAAACACCAGTGATTTCTACACACCTCTCCATCCTCTATCCAAGCAAGCAAGAGACGTCAGTCATAGTTCCAGGGCACATTCAAGCAGGACTAAAGCACTTGACAAGGGTGCAGAGCAGGGCTTGTTAAGAGTGTGGTCTAGGGAGAGGCCTGAGGATAGAGCAGTCTGGGCTTGATTCCTCATTGCTGCTCTAATGAATGGGAGCCACTGAAGAGGCATCCACCATCTCCACCATCTGGAGACAGGAGACTATCAGAGAACCAGCTTGAGGAGGTTTGTACTATAGCCATTCCCAACAGAAAAATTAAATTAAATTAAAACAGCTAAGAAGTTTATCAAAGTAAAAAAATCTAACCTGAAGTAAAATGTCACTCTGGTGATTTTAGTAGCAAGGAGTTTCCCTTTAAGCTTTCTTTTAAGACAGCTGGCAATATAGCCAGCTGAATGGAGTCAGCCAATAAGGAAACGGGAAGTAACAGCGTAGAACTGTTTTGCAGCTATGGCTATTACTTTTTATTTTATAATAAAGTGTTTGTGATTCAGTTCTGCCTTGGCACTTGGACACATCAGTTACCTCCTACACCCCTACAGAATACAACTCTGACAGTTTACAACTCTGCATATGAGGTGGACCAAATCCTTCCTGTTTGGCACAAGGAAATTTATCATTCTGAATACATGGGGAGATCAGCATTAGGAAGAGCCCAGTGGAACTTTGAGAGGTTTTTCAGGACTGTCCTTCACTGGGCTAGATGGTCCCGAGCATGCTCAAGAGTGTCATTTTCTGCCAATCTTCATGGGGATTCTGGGTGGGGGGGGAGGTTAGCCCACGAACCCCAGAAGGAAATAACACTTGGGAGCACACAGAGGAACATCCAGCCCAGTAAGAAATATGCCTGCAAAGTCTCAAGATTTAATTGAGCCCTCTATGTCACTGGTTCCCTCACTCCAACACAACTTTGGAAGGGAAAAGAACTGTCAGGGAGAGCTGATTATGATATCCTCGGGCACACACACACACACACTTTTTTTGCTGAAGCAAGATTGCTTTTAAATTCAATCCAGTAAAGATTTGGTAACCAGTACCGATGGACACTTCCGTACAGCAGCTTATTATAGACCCTAAGCTCTTCATGCATGCAAGTTTTGTACAGTGTCCGCAGCATGCCATCCTCGTCAAAATGCCATCCTATGTTATTTCCCCATTTAACCTGGATTTACCATTTCCACAGAAAATAAGTAAGTTTTGTTTTTTTTAAGTGGAAATGGCAAATCTGGATTATATGGAGAATAGGATGGCATTTTGATGAGAACAACATTGTGTGAACACTGCAGAAAACTTGAATGCTTGAGTAGCACCAAATCCAGAATAAACTGCTGTGTGGAAGTGTCCCTCCAGATCCACATAGGAAAGCTGAAATGTGATTTACTCTGCTGTGCTAATTTGCAAAGTGGGGTGGAGCAAGTGAATGTGTCTGACCTGATATGACAGTCAGCCATAACCCATGAGTAATTCAAAGCAGGCACCAAATAAAAATAATTAGAACATTCAATATTAAATTTGTAACATGTTTTTAATTTGTGCTATTTAATTACAGTGGTTTGCATCCTTGATCCTTGAAGCCACAGGCTTTTGTTCTGCTGTGCCTTCTGGTTCCCAGCTTTTTAAGAGGGCAGAGAACAGAAGCTGAGGCAATCCCATAGCAGTGTTGGCTTTACATGCTCATGATTCATTCTGGTTGGGAGCAGTCAGTGTTCTACCATATCACAGTTCAGGGTTGTTGTTTTTAGGTGAACCCTTGTTCTGAACCACTATTATTTATTTATTTATTATTTGATTTATATCTTACCCTTCCTCCCAGCAGGAGCCCAGGCGGCAAACAAAAGCACTAAAAGCACTTTAAAACATCATAAAAACAGACTTTAAAATACATTAAAACAAAACAACTTTAAAAACATCTTTTTAAAGCCTTGAAGACTTTTTATTTTTTTTTTAAAAAGTGTTTTTTTTTTTAAAAAAAAAGGTTTAAAAGTATATTAAAAAGCAATTCCAACACAGAAGCAGACTAGGATAAGGTCTCAACATAAAAGGCTTGTTGAAAGAGGAAGGTCTTCAGTAGGAGCCAAAAAGATAGCAGAGATGGCGCCTGCCTAATATTCAAAGGGAGGGAGTTCCACAGGGTAGGTGCTGCCACACTAAAGGTCCATTTCCTATGTTGTGCAGAACGGACCTCCTGATAAGATGGTATCTGCAGGAGGCCCTCACCTGCAGAGCACCGTGATTGACTGGGTATGTAAGGGATAAGATGGTCTTTCAGGTATCCTGGTCCCGAGCTGTATAGGGCTTTGTACACCAAAACTAGAACCTTGAACTTGGCCCAGTAGCAAATGGGCAGCCAGTGCTGCTACTATTTTATTATTAGTTCAGGAAGAAATAACAGTTGAGGTCAATTTTAGTTCACGTTTAGTTGACTGTTTGATTATTCCTTTTTATTATTTGTTATTTCTCTTTTTACAACTATAAAATCATCATCATCATCATAAATTAGAATTAGAATTTATTACACGCCCTTCACCCAGGGGTCCCAGGGCAGGTTACAACAATTTAAAAACACATAATTAAAAAAGGTTAAAAACAACCTAAACAACGTCACAGAAAATAGGGTGGGTCCTAAAAATATAGATCTCAGGTGTCAAAGGCCAGGGTAAAGAGATGCATATTCAGCATTCGCGGAAAGTTGCACAATGAAGTTGCCAGACGCGCCTTGGTGGGGAGGGAGATCCACAGCTTGGAATGCCCTCTCCCAGGCCACCCCCCCAAGCTTCCAAGGGTGGCAGAAGTACCAAAAGGACCCCCTCTGCTGATCTCAACACCTGAGGAGGTCTGTAGGGAAGGAGGTGGTCTCTCAGATATATGGGACCTAAGTTGTTTAGGTCTTTAAACACTCGGGTAAGCACCTTGAACTGGGCCTGGAAACAAACTGGTAACCAATAATGATAGTGCTAGTATCCTCGGCTAGTTTATTTGTGGATGGATCTACACATTATGAGGAAGACACCAGATTCTCAATCCTCTGTTTTCCTAATAAGGCAAATGCGGGTGCCAGGACCCAGGGGATATGTGCTATGGAAAATTGTCTGGAGTGATGTGTAACCATTCTTTCTTCAGGTGCAGGAGGCCAGCTAGCTTGGGGGTGAGGTCCTACCCCCTGGGGCTGGTGGAATTGGCAGGAAGGGTGCTTAACCTGTCCCCCACTTACAGATTCTCCTTTTCCATTACCATTGTCATGTTATTTTGGCAAACACAGGTTTGGGCAACACACATTTGCCAAAGTAAGATATACTGGAGACACCATGTCAAAAACTGCAAATTCTTATATATTTTATAAAATGTTATGCAATAAATTAGTAACATTACCTTACATTTGTAGGTAGTAAGCTACCTGAAAAACACATTTTCAAGTGTACCAGGTATACTTTATAAAGATTTCTTTCAGTTTATCTGTGTTAATTATTTTAAGTTTATCTTGGTGCCAATTAGACTTGACTGAGCAAGATGAGCAATCTCTTTAGGTTTCCATGTATAGAATTAAACTAGTATCTGTTTCACTCCCTTGAGGGACTATTTTAGCAAAGTAATTTCGGCTGCAATGCTATGCAAACCTACCTGAAATAAGCCCCACTAACCCAGTGGGATTATATAGCCACGAGAATGGCTGCATACTATAGTCAGCATGGATTTTTCACATTTCACAATGTTAAATTGAAAATACCCCCATGCCATTGTGATCCTTCCCATAAGCTCATTTCAAAATAAAACCTTACAAAACGTATAGACCTGAACTCAGAAAAGCTTGCTTAACTACCCTCTAAATTTTCATGGTGATGCACAAAACAGTCAGAGAGAATCAAGAGTTCAGCGTGTAAGAGAGAGAGAAAAAACCAGACCCCTTTTGGATGTTTTCGGTCAGATGGGAGGCTACATGTGCCTGCTGTAAAATAAAAAGGTGAGGGAAACCCTGAAAAAGAATGATAGTGTTCAAAATGTTTTCCTTTTGGAAAGGAAAGGGGCTTCCCCTCTACCCAGTGCCCACCCACCCAATCTCCTCCCCTCCCCCTGCCCCTCCCTCTAGCCCCTTCCCTCCCCCTTCCTTCACCCCTCTCTTCTCCTCCCCATCCACTTCCAATCCCCCCTTCCCCCTCCTCCTCCCCCATGGGCAGTTTTACCTATCCTCGGACTATGACCTGAGAGACCAGGGTTCCAATCCCCACACAGCCATGAAGCTCACTGGGTGACCTTGGGCCGCTCACTGCCTCTCAGCCTCAGGAAGGCAATGGTAAACCACCTCTGAATACTGCTTACCATGAAAACCCTATTCATAGGGTCACCATAAGTCGGAATCGACTTGAAGGCAGACCATTTCATTTTCAAGCATGATTGCATGGGAGTAAATCCCATTGAACTCAATAAGCATGTAAATGATCAAACCTGCCCTCCCCTCCTCCTCCCCCCTCCCATCACCTCCCTTTTGCCCTTCCCTCCCCTTTCCTTCACCCCTCCCCTTCCAATCCCCTCCTGCCCCCTCCCACTCCTTCTGCTCCTCTCCCCCTTCTTCCTTCCCTCTCCCCTCCTCTCCCCCTTCTCTCCCTTCTCCCCCTTCTCTCCCTTCTCCCCCTTCTTCCTTCCCTCTAATCTCTCCTCCCCCTCCTCCCCCCCATGGTCAGTTTTACCTATCCTAGTCATCATTGCACAGGAGTAAATCCCATTGAACTCAATAAGCATGCAAACAATCAGACCTGCCATCTCCCCCTTTCCCTCTCCTCTCCCTTCCTCCTCCCCTCTTCCTCTCCTCCCCTCTTTCTTCTTCCCTGCCCACTCCAGGCTTCCCTTCCCATGGTCAATTTTACCTATCCTAACCATGATTGCATGGGAGTAAATCCCACTGAACTCAATAAACATGCAAATGATCAAACCTCCCCTCCTCCTGCCTGCTCCCTTCCCCCTCCTCCCCTACCCCCTTCCCCTCCTCCCCTACCCATCCCCTCCTCCCCTACCCATCCCCTGTGGTCAGTTTCACCTATCCTAAGCATGATTGCAAGGGACTAAATCCCACTGAACTCAATAAGCATGCAAATGATCAATCATTTCTCAGCAAACTTGCACAGGATCCCATTTCTTAACTCCCGGACTAAAAAGCAGGGAAATTCACTAATAGGCAAAAAACCTAATTGACCATGCCCACCTTTCATTAAGTGCAGTAGTTTAAGCATAGCAGGCTGAAAACATGCATCTTGGGCAGGCCAAGCTTGTTTTTTCCAACAGCTAGAGTCATTGCTTAAGTAGCAACATTTTATAATCTGTCTGATTTTACATCAAACTGCAGTTTCAGATTCAACTGTTAATGCACCCAAAATAGAAATAGGGCATAACCTACAGTTTGAAACAATAAAGGCTATCTTCACCATCACATGACAATGACCAATAAAAAGGCTTTGAAATTAATGAAAATAAATTTGACACCAATTTCTACAATGAATAATGAGAGAAATATAATTTTCTAGGTTAGATCCTCTGTAGAAACATTAGTAACACAGGAAAGAAGCAAAGTAAGAACACCACCATCAAACATACAAAAATATAATTCTCCATCTTTGGAGATGGCAGGTGCTGCCACCACTCTCCCTATACTCAGGGCACATGTTGCCCAATTCTTCCAAGCTACACAGGAAGTGGATTGGACTGTGAAAGACCAACCCAAATTGTGTTTGCATTTTTACCAATTTGTAGGGCAGTCCAATATCTCTGAGAGGAGGTCAGGTCTCCTGCTCCCCTGGTGCATTCACTATAGCTGCCCAATTTCCCTGTTTTTATAGTTTGATAGAATTATCTGTGGGCTATAGCTACGTTCTTAAACTACAGGGTTGTTGTTTTTTGCCTGTTAGTGAATATATTCTGAGCAGATATACATAGGATTGTGCTGTTGGTCTTAGCATCATAAAGTTGTTTTTATAGCTAGGTGCTAAATTAGCTTGCAAAAATAATTTCCCCCTTCCCCCGGGCCAGCATTTTAGTTTCATAATCCCCAAGTTTCACTATAATATATAAAACTTACTCAGAGAGCTATTGTGATGTAATGGCTAAGTATCTATGAGATGGGAAGTCCATGATTCAAATCTTACTTCAGCCACAACTCACTAGATGGCCTTAGGCAAGCTGCTATTCTCTCACCCTCAACACCCATCCCATCTGTAATATGGATATAATAGATTTGCATACCTATCTTTTCTCTTAACATTGCAGTCATTTAAAGGTTGTTGCGCTAAGCTGGGGCCTGTAGTCTTTTGTTCCTACTTCCTCTCATCTGAATCCTCAGGTGTCAGTAATTACCATCACTATGGAAGCTCCCCAGTCACTCCAACCTAGATCTCGTGAATATAAGAAGAGCCTGCTTCATCAGGCCAGTGGCCCATCTAGTCCAGCATCCTGTTCTCACAGTGGCCAACCAGATGCCTGTGGGAAACCCACAAGCAGGACCTGAGCCCAAGAGTACTCTCCCCTCTTGCAGTTTCCAGCAACTGGTTTCAGAAGCATACAGCTTCCAACTGTGGAGGCAGAGCACAGCCATCATGGCTAGTAGCCATGGATAGCGTCTCGCCAACCATCAGCTGATTGATCATCAACCATGAAAGACGCACATCAGTTATAGATACTGTACATCAGTTTCCAGGTTAATTTATGTCTAAGATTTCCATTAATCGCTCATTATCTCATTGTAACATTACTTAATAAGGACTTGACAAACCATATCTCAGAAATGAAGTTCAGTATCTAAACAGTTGGGGATTAGAACCCAAGTTGCCCTTCTTTTTATGGAAGGGACTCCAGGGAGCATAGGCTCCTTTTCCAGAGGGTGCAGCGTATTTTCATGAGGCTTCAGGATGGTGGGAGAATTGGTGAAAATGGCCTCCCCTCCCATCAGTGGGAGCATCTTAGGATCTAAGCCATAGTGTCCTGATTCTTTTCCTAGACTTAATTAATCAGTAGAAAATATTTAGCATATGGCAAACTGATAAAAAGGCATGCGCTCTATTTAAAATCTCCAGGATTTCATTTCCAGACCAAAAAAGAAGGAAAGGGGATGTTGGAAAAGGAATGCATCCCTCAACTAGCCAAATTGATGTAAGCAGGGGTGTAGTCATCTGTAGTCCAGGGGGGTCAAACCCCTTACTTTTGGGGGAGCTGGGTCCCTATGTCTCCAGCATCCTATCAGCCAATCAACATCAATACACGGCTTGGGACCACACTACCTGATGGAACACCTCTCCCAATATGAACCTACCCGTACACTGCGCTCAACATCGAAGGGCCTCCTCCGGGTGCCTCCTCAGAGGGAGGCTTGGAGGATGACAACAAGAAAGAGGGCCTTCTCAGTGGTGGCCCCCGAGTTGTGGAATGATCTTCCTGACGAGGCACGCCTGGCGCCAACATTACTATCCTTTCGGCGCCAGGTTAAAACTTTCCTCTTCTCCCAGGCATTTTAGCATTTTAGTATTTAGTATTTTAACATGTGTTTTTGTCTGTCTTAAAATGTTTACAATTTTGAAATTTGGATGTAGTTTTAAAATTGTTTAAATATGTGTTTTAATTGTAGATGGAAGTTTTAGTTTGTACACCGCCCAGAGAGCTTCGGCTATGGGGCGGTATAGAAATTTAATAAAATAAATAAAGAAATAAATAATAATTTAACCTTTCAATTGAAACAAATATGCAACCGTATATTCATTTATTTGACAACTAGCATGTGTAGCCACAAAGAGGTCAGAAGGTTTTGCTTTTGTTTTTAGCTGACCATGGTTTGTTTTGTGTGAACTTGGGACTGTGGCTAGCTTAATTATGGTTTAGGTTTAGAGTGTTTGGTGTACATACATTATATACATTATACATTATAATGTACATACATATATTATATCAATAATCTTTAGAACTAAGTAGATAAGTCATATATGCCCAAAGGCATAGTCTAAATGACCTTGCTAAAGCTCAGCTGGTCTGTTTCTAATCAATCTCTGGACAGAAGACCACCTGGGAACACTGGCTTGAGCTACATAGGAGTGGCCAAAGTGGTACCCTCTTGATGTTGTTCAACGCTAACTCCCATCAGCCCCAGCCAGCATAAGCTAATAATCAGGGATGGAGTTGTAATCCAACAACATCTGGAAAGTACTAAGTTTGCTACCCCTGAGCTACATGGAAGAAAGATGTTATACAAATATAACAAATAAATATAGCTGGAGGGCTGAGGCTATATCTCAGAAATGCAGTTTTCTAAAGGCTGCCTTATGACAGAAGTGGTTAATGCTCAACTGTGCAATTTTAAACATTGTTTTCTGATTTTAAATTGCCTTGCAATGTAAGAGATGATAAGATAGACCTTGATGCACAGAAGTAATTAAATAATATAAAATGGATCTTTCGTCTTCATTCCTCAAAACGACCAAATTACAAACCTTATCATACAGGAAGCCCAGTGATGTGTCTGTTAGTTTCAGCAACTTCATGGAATAAGGCACAACTATGTCAAACATAGTGTTTTCCAGAAATGCCGTCAGAAAAGTATAGATTTCTACAAATCCACTACTTCCTCCAATGCTATTTTCAGTTTGTTTTCTCAAATTAAACATTAGGCTTAGCAGCATTCAATTCACGTTAGATTAAAGGGACCATCTAGCTCTATAAAACTTAGGTTTTCTGTTTTGGCCTTGAAATAGCCTTGCCCTGGCTGGGTGGGCCAGGTGAAGTGTACTGAAGTGATTGTTGCCTGATGTTCCTTAGCAGTCTTGTTGAGAACTGGAAGTCATGTACACAATCTTTGATCATTTTTTTTTGGCGTAAATCATTGTTATGCCTTCAGCCTTCCTAACTTAAATCATTTGTATACTTGGACTTTCCTGTATGTAGAGTATTTTATTGAGGACTAGGGTTGCCAGGTCCATGGCCTGAGACTGATCCTGTATCTTTAGGAGAAGAGAAGGTCAGCCAAGTGCAGGTGTTTTTGCAACCCTGTAATGGGAAAAACCACAAGGTGGAATTCTCCCTTCCCCTGCACAACTTTTAAAGATACAGAAGACCTCTTGGTTGCCAGGCCCGGTCTCCAAGAGGTCTTCTGTATCTTTAAAAGTTGTGGAGAGGGGAGGGAGAATTCCACCTTGTGGTTTTTCCCATTACAGAGTTGCAAGAACACCTGCACTTGGCTGACCTTCTCTTCTCCTAAAGATACAGGATCAGTCTCAGGCCATCGACCTGGCAACCCTATTGAGGACATAAAGATGAAATTGTGTTTTGTGCAATCACAGCAACACTATCCAAGTCAGCCTGTGTAAATGATATGAAGCAGCTTCACCAGAGGGTTCTCCCTTGAGAAGTAAGGAGGCCTGCCTAAATGAGGCAGGTGTGAATTATTGTGCATGAGGCAGGTGCATAGAGAAATGACATTGCTGCTGAGAAATAATGTGTGGGAGGCTTTAATTCCACCTGCATCCAATGCTTGTTGTGTGTCAGAGGAAAGAAAACTGGAAATAAAAGGACAGTAAATGGTTTCCATTAGTTGCAGGCAACTAAAGCGGCAATCCTAATTCCACCTATCTGGGCGTAAGCCCCACTGAATTCAATAGGACTTACTTCAGAGTAGACATGGTTAGGACTGTGCTGCTAAGTATCAGATTGAGTACTCAATAGTCAGGGAACTACAGTCAGGTTTTGGGGTTTTTGGCTCTTACAATTACCCTTAAGACCATGTGCAAATTATCTTGTGTGCTGAATATAGGGTAGCTTTGGTCTCTTCTTGCAAATAAATATTCCATATAAAACAAACTGGTATCTTAAACTCTTTAAGCATTCCACTCTGATCAATTTGATTAACCAGTGCTTGCATACCTCACAGGATAGATGCGGAAGATACCTTGAAGGATATCAGAATTAAGCACTTGTTATAGCAAATTTTTACTTCAGGAAGCCAGTGACTTCTGGAGAACTCGAAAACTTGCTTGCTATTTTGTGACATTTTGATGAGTCCTAATTAATAAAAGGTGGTATTTCCTGACTGTGGATTTGGGGATTTCCTTTCAAACGTGCCTAATATGGATGCACCTCCTTTATTTTATTGATGTGACAACCGTCCCAGTTTGTATGTAGATGAGCTGCAATTGTCCCTCCTGAAGACTGCCAAAAATCAGGAGACGGTTTATTAAAAAAAAGAGGCATATTTAATTTTCTGCAAGTGGTTGGAAACGAACTTAAAGAAAATCCTGCTCTCCAAAATATAAGCCATAGTTGTTGGCCTCCAGCAGTTCTCTGGCCCGGCAAGCCCAGATGGCTGTCAGCCAGAAGTGACATAGCATCACTGATATGTGTCTACAGCCTAGTTGTAACGTTTCCTCACTGGGGACTCATGAAGGTTGGAGAAAGGTATCAGCCTGCTAACCCAAGCCTTGTAGTTGTAATGAACCAAGCCTTCCATGAAGTAACTCTCATTTATAACTGCTCAGCGAACAGTAGGTGCCATTTTGTCATTTTTCTATGCTAAGGGAGGACAATTGGTAGCCCCTGCACTTAAAATATTTCAAGGCAAGGTGATAGCCCAGATGTTGTATGGGGTTGAGATCTGGGGGTGGGACGAGAAGGTCATAGCCCAATTGGAAGTAGTCCAAAATAACTTTATAAGGAAGATCTTGGGCCTCCCCCAGGGTACCCCTGCTGCCTATTTAAGGATGGAGGTAGGACTACCTTCCATCGCTGTTAGAGTACATCTTGCATTGTTGGGCCACTATAGGAAATTAGAAAACCTCCAAGAATCCCATCTTGCCAAACTCTGTTTTCTCCATTACACAGCTGGAAACCAGTGGACCAAATTTTTGTCACCCATTTTACAAACATATTCCTTACCATCTCTGGGAGAACTTAGTATGTGGAACAGAGAAAATATTAGAGACTGGCTTTTTGAAAAGGATGCTAACAAAGACGCAATGGCGATACAATCATCCAAATTTTCAACTTGGTACTATCATTATAAAAAACACAGAAGTCTTTCTCAATATCTGGTTAACATAACCAATGCGCCACTGAGAAGGGCTTTAACATCCCTTCGCCTGCAGACCGTGCCCTCTGCATATCTTGAAGGGAGGTTTCGTAAGCTCTCTGTCGAACAACGCCTCTGTCCTTGTGGTGTTGGTCAAGTGGAGGATGTTATCCATTATGTCCTCCACTGCCCAATTTACAATGTGATCAGGCCCAAATTACTAATGGTGGATGAACTTAAGGGTTCTGATGTCGAAAAACTGAACTATATTCTTGCAGACGTGTTTCCGACTGTTAGCAACCAAGTCGCTACTTTTGCCCTGCTCTCACTTAAACTTAGAAAGAAATACTTAAGTTCTTAGCTGTAGCACTGGTTTTAGCTTGTTGTAATCCTTTTCTCCTATATTTGTTTTTTCATTATCTTATTGTATAATTTTATTTTGTTGTTTGAATGTTGTTGTATTTCATAGTATGTTATTGTATGTTTATGTTATGACTTGTGGTTACAACATTAAACTTTACTTACTTAACTCTCATTTATAGCAACTTTAACTGGATACCACTTGGGGGGGGAAGTAGCTTTGCTGATGAGGTGGGTCTCTCTGTGCCTTGGCAGAAGCTATTAAACCAGGCTGTTTGTCTGTGGCTTTCTCTTATGGTTCTCAAGACTGGGTTGGAGAACCTTTTTCAGCGAGAGGGCCACATTCCTTCATGAACAGCCTGCCAGTGATGCATGGGGCCAGAGGCAAAGTGGATGGGGCAATGAATATGACTATTATTGTGGCATACACTCCAGCCACACAAAACTCGGAACACACAACTCAGAATACATGCATCTCTCCATATTCCATTCAGGCAAAAAGAGCTTTTATTTATTTATTTATTTATTTATTAAATTTATATCCCTCCCTTCCTCCTAGAAGGAACCCAGGGCGGAAAACAAAAACACTAAAAATACTCTAAAACATTTTAAAAACAAAAGATTTTGAAACATATTAAAACAAACATTAAAAACATGTTAAAACAAAGCATCTTTAAAAACATCTAAAAAAGTAATTCCAGCACCAACGCAGACTGGGATAAGGTCTCTACTTAAAAGGCTTGTTGAAAGAGGAAGGTCTTCAGTAGCCATTGAAAAGATAACAGAGATGGCGCCTGCCTAATATTTAAGGGGAGGGAATTCCGAAGTGTAGGTGCCACAACACTAAAGGTCCATTTCTTATGTTGTGTGGAACAGACCTCCTGATAAGACGGTATCTGCAGGAGGCCCTCACCTGCAGAGCATAGTGATCAATTAGGTATATAAGAGGTAAGCTGATCTTTCAGGTGTTCTGATCCCAAGCTGCATAGGGCTTTCTACACCATCCTAGCATAAGCATCCTCTCCTTTGTGAGAAAAGAATAATGCCCCTTTTAGAATGGCACCTGTCACCTCTGCCTTTCCAAGTGTTGAATGAAAAACAACCGGCATATTTTCAAAACAAAGCAAAACAAATCCTGTTGCTTGATTGAGAACTTTTTAAATCAGATAATTTTGCCTGATTAAACTGCTTCATTAATCAACTAAACATTGCATTACCTGATGATTTTATCTATTTATTTATATTTAGGCAATTTATATACCACTTATATTTAAATGAAACACTAATGATGGTGATGATTTGTTAGAAGACTTGTCAATCAAACTTAAAGAGTGGTGTAGAAATAAAATTGTAGATGAAACACACCTAAAATCCACAAAACAATTAAAAACAAATATGCATAAAACCATCATGATTAAACACTGATAAAATCAGTGTCACTATTTAAATCAAATATAGGTAATTTGATGATGATGATGATGTATTCATAATATGCTTATTTTGCTTGTAGGAAGAATAGCAGTGTGTTTGATTTGGAATTGATGACCACTGAAAAATATGTAGATTTGTAGTAGCTAGATATTAAAACATGGTTTCCAGATGGTAATAATAAAAAAAACGTTGAAGAGACTAATAATCTTCTAATCTGTTGGGTTTGCCCCCAGGCCCTTGTGGCTTATCTTGTTTGCTCTCTTTCTACTAGTTTTTCATATAATATATAGAATTAATATTGAGGATATGATAAATCATAAGAAGTAATGGTCATATGATGAACATGAGTGTACACCAGAAAGTTGGCCATACTACAGAGAGATCCTCAGCAGTCACAGAAGTTGGGTTCTGTTTTGATGGATTGCCACAGTCATGTTGATTTGCCAGGGCCACAAACTTGATCACTCTCAGGAATTAACTGTGGAGGTAGCTTGCACCATAAGCACCTGATTATATGGAGCACTGAAAAAAGTCAACATCTCTAAATACTGATTCAATTTTTTTATGCATATATACTCCCAGTTAGAAAAATGCAGAAGGAAAAATTTCTACTGAACAGGGCAGTCCCATTTATTAACTGGCCTGGGATACATCCAAAAATGTCCAACCATATATTTGGATAAGATAAATTCTACTTAATAGGGCACTGACATGGAGTCTACATGGTACCATGTGATACATTTGAATAAATAGCAAGTGTGGATAATCAAGCTCCTAATATACTCACACATCCTGTGGAAGGAATTCAGGATAACAGGTGTTATTGAATGACTACATTGATTTTTCTTGGTATGGAATGATTTGTCCTATGTAAACAAATTCCTTTGAACTCACGGTTTTCTCTGGCATTGGTTAAAAGTCAGGTAACTCTTCCATCTTGATCTCATATGATACCAGTCGAAACTGCTCGGGGTCTAACCATTTAGGTTATCTCTGCTACATAAGCCCAGATCTAGCTTCACGAATCTGTTCCCATGTTCTTATAATTTTCTGTTGCCTATGCAATACAGTTATTGCTGACTTCAGACAGAATCCATCTGTGCCAAGTCTTTCCCCACCTTAATTAGGAAAATAAATCACAGAAAAAAGAAGTCAAAGCCTAGTGAGTGTTTTGCAAAGGGCTGAGAAACCCTCTGGAGGACCAGAACAACTAATGTTTAAGAAAGGAGAAGGCACACAACTTTTTGCAAAATCTAGTCCGATTAGGGTTGCCAGGTCGATGGCCTGAGACTGATCCTGTATCTTTAGGAGAAGAGAAGGTCAGCAAAGTGCAGGTGTTCTTGCAACTCTGTAATGGGAAAAACCACAAGGTGGAATTCTCCCTCCCCTCTCCACAACTTTTAAAGATACAGAAGACCTCTTGGAGACCGGGCCTGGCAACCAAGAGGTCTTCTGTATCTTTCAAAGTTGTGCAGGGGGAAGGAAGAATTCCACCTTGTGGTTTTTCTCATTACAGAGTTGCAAGAACACCTGCACTTGGCTGACTTTCTCTTTCCCTAAAGATACAGGATCAGTCTCAGGCCAAGAATCTGGCAACCCTAAGTCCGATGGATGGATATTTAATGGGTGCAGTTAGACAGCACACAAGCCATGCCTTATAAAGTAAATTCATTCATTCATTCATTTATAAAAATATATACCACTATCAAAGTGGTTTGCAATAAATACACAATAAAAACCATATAAAATTTAACATTGTGCTGCATGGACTCTAATGATTTTCAAAGCGACCCACCATAGAAACACTTTGTATAATAAAATAACTTCAAGAAAAGCTTCTGGAGTTGCGGTCAAAGTGGCAATTTCTTTCTCAAACTATCTTTCCTTGGTTGATTATACGTAATTCTTGTGTCATTATGAACCCATCCTCTAGGCAAATTATGCAATCGGAGAAATGTAAGTGGTTCATTTGTCACTGCAATTAAGAGAGCTGTTTGCATATCTTCATATATAACATATGCATGCAGTTTATAATATATATGTAAAATATGTGGTGCACAGTACAGAGGAATAAGGATATTGTGGCTTCACTGAAAGAATATTTTCAGTTGTCAACTGCACAACTCTGGCATGGGTTTTGCCATGCTTCAGTGCTCTTCAAATCCTTTTGGTAGAAGCTGAATGCCATGGCTTACACATGAAGCAGAACAAGGTGGGAGAGTCCTGATGTGGTAGAATAGACTGAATCCCTTCCAGCTATAGGTGGGAAATACCACTTTGGAATACTTCCCCAAATAATCAACTCAATGCAAGCAGAAAATGAGGACACCAGGAAGAAAGGCTCAGCCTCTGGCCTAACCCTTTGGCTATTATACTTTTGTCTATGCAAGGAATTTTAGAACACAGAGGACCTTTTTTTGTTTTAAGAAAGAACCACCTGCAGAGTGAAGTGGTGTAGTCCATTCTGTCTCCTGCATGTGTAGTCTAAAACAAGGTCTATTCCACACTGCTTTGCATATGTCAGTGGGCATCCATGCATGCATTTATTTGCCGTGCAATGTATACATGACTACCCTAAACTAAGCCTCATTAAATTCTGTGGAACTTATTCCCAAACAAACGGGTATAGGATTGCAGTCCAAATCAATTTAGAGGCTGCACTTTGGTGCAGGACCACTGCAGAGCAGCATACCATCTTAATATATTCAGGCACTATATTAAGCATCCAGCAGCTACTATTGACATTTCTGCTATGGCCATTCCTTTCAAAACCCCATTTAGCCAAGTCTTTCCCTTATGTCTCAGTAAAGTCACCTTTGGTTAAAATGGCTAGCAGAGTCAAAACTCCCAAGCTGATCAGTAGTGGAATTGTGCCTACAAATGCCCTCTGCCCCCTCACTTGTACAAAACAGTGAGACCCAGACCCTTAAAAAAATGGCCAACAGAGAACTGTGGAGGACCTCTGAGGAAGTAAGGGCAAGAGGCCACTATCTGGGCTCATGTTCTCCATCTGTGCTTTAATCACACAATCAGAACTGGAGAACACCAGAAGGCATTTAACTAGATGAATTTGCTGGAGGCTGAGATGTCTCCTGACTGTTTTCCATGCAGTTTATAAGCAGAGAGGGTGCACTATAGAAAAGCATTTCCACCTTAAATACCTTCAGAGGCAAAGCTGCAATTTCAGGTTTTGATAGAGGAGAGTGCAAAGCAATTTCAGTACAGAGGCTAGCAAGGATTCATGGTGGATAAGATTATCAATGGCTTCTTGCCATGATGGCTGTGTATTATCTCTACTGTTGAAGGCTGTATAGCTCTGAATACTAATTGCTGGAATTCATAAGTGGGGAGAGTGCTGTTGCAATTAGGTCCTGCTTGCTCATGGGCTTCCCACAGGCATGTGGTTGAGAACAAGATTTTGGATTAGATGTGCCTGTGGCCTATGATCAAGCAGGCCTTATGGTGTGTGTGTGTGTGCCATGTGGTGTTCTGAAGCAGTGTAATCTGCCTACACGGAGGGCAGATTTTCTCAACAGAGGGTGAGGTTTTTCTTCTCTGGTAATCATCTTCATCTTTATCTGGGTGGAGTCTAGTGTAGACTCACAATGAGGTGGCTATAGCTAGTTATGGGAGGGCCTGTGATATGCTTTACCACTGAAGATCAGGAAGTGGGCCAAAGGTGGTGAGGAGTGTTGCCTGCTACTAGAGTATAGTTCATGAGTTTTGTGTCTTGCTTGTACAGCTAGTATGTGATTAGGGGGTTGTGTAGCTTTTTTATAACTTATAAATGTAGTTCCACTTGTAAGAGTTTACTTGTTTTCAGTGTGCTGCTCCCCAGCTGTGAAAACAACTTGTTTTTTCTTTTTTCTCTAATGTTGTTCTATCGTTTTGGTTCCCTCATCAGGACGACATCCGTTTCCTTCCCCTGGGAATCTGCCATACAGGAGTGCCTGTTTGAACAACTAAAACCAAAGTATTAATTTGGTTCCAAATCAGTTCCAATTATTTTGGCTTATTCAGCTCTCCAGAAACATTACTTTGTATAAAAGCAGAGAGAGATGTTCTAACCATTACTTAGGCTGTTCTGTATTCCTGTGCATCCATGCAAGCTTTCAAATAACTGCTCACCTGTGGCAAGGAAGACTTGCCTTCAGGCAAACAGGAGGGAATGTCTTTGTAAACTGGGGATTTTTTTCCCCTGCCACAGTTTCAGATCTACAGTACACTTGTTCCCCATATTACTGAATAGATGAGATCATTCTGCCCAATGTGTATAAGCTGGTGTTTATACACCAGCGATCTGCTGGAACATCACATGCAGCAGAATACTGGTGCTTCTGTACCAGAATAACTTCTTCTACAATCTGACCACAGATGGGAAGGCAATGGTAATAGAGTAGGAACTACTGGTGGCTGGGTATTAATCTCATACTAACTCCAGAATAAATTGCTACCTATGATGATACTCTCAATGTTGGCTTTTGTCTAGGTGGTTTTTTTTCTGCAGTGCCCTTGGCTCAATAGACTCTATGGCACGCTTACTAGCATAATTGAAATAATGCAGTGAACACTTGTCAAGCTAAAGAAACTTCCTATCCTAGGGGCCAAATTAGATGTGACATTGACCAACCTGAATGGCGGGATTGGGTTGCTGCTGAATCCCTGCAAAGCAGTTTATGGCCTGCACAGTGAGGATTGGCTCCTGGCTGTCACACTTCCCCTGTGGGTGAGCGGCAGGCAGGATCCAACCACTGTGGTGTTCACTGTGGAACCTTCTCCAAGAACTGCATTTCCCATGATGCTATAAGGCCCAGCCATCCTTTGGGGCCCACAAACACCGCAAGCAGATGCCATCATCAACTGAGTCTGAATTAATTATGAATCAAAAAGACAATTAACTGTAAAAACTAATTATTGAGTAGAACCAGCATTATAAATGCAGTGGCTTCTACTCACTGCAACTTTGTGATCTGACAACCTTAAGGAAACAGCAAAGGTAGTGGATGGTGGGGCTTAACTTCTCATATTGACTTGGACTAGCCAACCAGTTCTTTGGGTCCATGCTTCTAATTATTAGTTCTGTTGTTTTTGGAATGCCAACAGTGGCCATCCACAAGTGGTACATGTGGTTTGTTTGGCATAAAAATAGACCTGGGAGTTGTATGGGTGCATGAGGAGGGAAGTCTATGAGAACTGAAGAACTGAATCACTTTGTCTATTTTTTAAAGACTTTTCAGTCTTCAAGAAAGGGATAAGTACATTGGCTGTTATGATGATGGTTCCGATAATGCAGTATATACTGTAGTAAAGCAAGTTCATGCAGGCGTCTAATGCTCTGTTGCACTCTGCTAAGCTAACAAATAGAAAAGTCTACTTTTTTTGGCTCTGGGTGGCTAGCTTACTGCGAGTTCCTTTTGGCTCATAAGCAACTTGTGGTATTTTATCTCTGTAGCTACTGGCAAAGCTGAGGTTGCCGTTGGTGCTGTACAAATCTCTTTCCAGAGCACCAGACAGCCACAGAAACTTGCCCAGAGTGAATGAGGAGGAGGATATAGGCTGCTTTCCCTGTATAAGGAAGTGTCTCCTCCTTTAACTAGGGTTAAAACATTAATTACTGTAATTAAGAGATTCACTAATCAGTAGATGATTACAAATTTCAAATAGAGTTGTCATAAGATTGTAAGAAGAGCCCTGCTGGATCAGACCAAAAGCTTTTCTAGTCCAGTGTCCTGGTTCCCACAGTGGGTAACCAGATGCCTATGGAAAGCCCACCAGCAGGACATGAATGCAAGTCTCCTACTCTCATTTCCAGCAACTGTTATTCAGAAGCATGGTGCCCCTGATCCTGGAGGTAATATACAGCTATCATGGCAAGAAAGCCTTGTGCTCCAGGAATTTGTCTAATTTCCACTGAAAGCCCTCTTAGTTCGTGTCTATCGGTGAATTCTGCAGTGGTGAATTCTGCAGTGAGTTCTACATCGTGGGGGAGCGAATTAACTTTGCCCTCCGTGGAAAAGTACTTATATCCATCTCTCCTGAATCTCCTGCCGTTCTGCTTCATTGGAAGATCCCAGGCTCTGGCGTTATGAGAAAGGAAGAAAAAAATTCTCTCTGTGATTTCCATACCACACAAGATTTTATAAGCCGCTATCATATCTCCCCAAATCATTTCGGTTGCCTTTTTCTGCACCGTTTCCAGCTCTGCAATATCCTTTCTGAGATGTAAAACTGCTTTTGTGTAAACTGCTTAGAGATTCCTGCTAATGTGTGAAGCAGTATATAAATTAAATAAAAATAAATTAATGAATAAAATAACCAGGCGCGCTATCCAGTGAAGTAGTTCTGTTAGCACAAGGATTTCTGTTTGCGCAACAAAACTTCACCTACTTCTCCTGTCCCTGCATCCCCTTCTCCCCATGTCCACTCCCAAATCTGCTCCAGAGGGTTGGGAGAAAACCCAGAACAGATTTATGGGTCATATGAGGAGAGGAAGAGAAGTTCTGTCGCACAGCCAGAAGTCCTTGCACTAATGGGACTGCTTCATTGGATTCTGCCCCAAAACTATATACAGCGTTCCAGGTATCGTTGCACTATAGATTTGTCTACAGGCATTAAGATATTGGCAATTTTGTTCGTTCCCCCTTTTTTTACATCATCCTGCTGTTCACCCCTAACTCTAGATCATATATGAACAAGTTAAAAAGCACTCCTTCCAATACTGATTCCTCCATTGTGAAAACTGCCCATTTAGTCCCGATCTCTGCTTATCGTTCTTTAATCTCTTACTGATTCATAAGAGAACCTATCCTTTTATACCATGACTGCAGTGCTTACTTAGGAGGAGCCTTCTCTGTGAAAGTGCTCCATTGCTGGTGGTGTTAGTACATAAAATAGCCCGCAATGTGCTTTGATCCAGGAAACATTTCAAACAATACTTAATATGAACTATTAGCTTCATTGCATGTTCCCACCCTCTACCATGCCACTTACTGTAACAATTACTGTAGCTATTAGTCAACATTTAACCAACTAAAATTAAGAGAAGTTTGGAAAATCTATTTATTGCTCAATATCCCAATTTCTCCCTTTTCTCACTACTCTTCATTACACCAGTGTTCCCCCCCCATTGTTGCATTTTATAAGGTTTGCAGATTAAAATTTTTTGTTCCACTAATATAATGCTGTTCATTAAGCAATGTATGATGCTAGAAGCTCTGTTTGAATAATCATTTTCAATAAGCATAGATTCTTATGAACTGGAGTCCTTTGTGGACTGTGAAGACATGGTGAAAATTGCTGCAAGTGTCTGGCCACATATGGTAGCCTCCCCATATTTGCATCTCATGCAGCTACCATACAGCTGCTTGTTGGTATGAAGTGGCTTTTGTATTCATTTGACAGGATTCTGTATTTATTTGTGCTCTGAACGGTGTTGTAGCACCTACTGCTTTTGCATTACTTGATCTTTTCACTCCACTTTTACAAAGTTTTCTTTGGGGTTACAATAATATTGCTGAGTGGTTTCAGGTGTCCAAAGAGCTCCATGTGGAATATCTTGTAATCCTTACAACAATCCTATAATGTAGGTCAGTATTATCCCCATGTTGCTATTGGGGGAGGGGGCTGAGACAGGGAGAGAATTCACTACGCTAAAGATTGCTGATTGAGTTCAGAGGTGAGATTTCTGTTTTGTAGCTCAGTCTTTATTGAACTATACTAGCTCATCTATATAATTAATTACCCATTTAGGTGAGCGGTTTGTGCATCTGATGACATCCACAAACACTTATGCTACAACCAAGAAGGTGCTGCAAGACTTTGTTGTGTTTGGTGCATCAGACTAGCACAGCTGCCCCTCTAGCACTGAGTAATTTTTTTCCAGGAGATGAATCAAAGGTTTAGAAGAGCCAGCCATCCCTGGCATCACCTTCGGCTTTTGATTTACTTCTCTTTTATCCTTGGATACCATGTGGACTGTGGTAGGGTTGTTAAATGGGGGGGGGGAGACAGTAACTTCTGAATTAGTCAAGATAAAGAGAGTGTGACTAGAAAACCATGGTTTTATTTTTAGTGTGTACACGTGTTGTCATCATAATGCCACTTTCCTAACTGCAAAAATACCTTCTTTTTCTAAAAAAAGTATCTTTTTTATGCCATAGCGCTTTAATCCTCTTTACCTGTGCAAACTGAATTTCGGGGATGCAGTTGCATCCCTCCCACAAAATACTGACAGTCTGATTCATAAAGGAGAAATGCATCCCCCAACTTCCCAGTACTCTTTTTGGAGGGATACACTTGTTTAATTTGATAATAATGTTTGAGTTTGTTGCAGCTGTGCTAAATGGATGTGGACATTGACTGTATATAGTACTTGTAGATCAGACCCAAATCATTCTTGTTGTATATTTCTGTTTTTTAAAAATCAATAAAAAATATTTTTTTAAATACAGCCTGGAAGCAACTTGTGCCAATAGCAGTGTAAGGATGCAGACCAAGTGAATTTTTTACCGTATCACATTCGCAGGTAAACTTTTGTCTATATAAGCAGCAGTCTCTGCTAGGTAGTTTTAATGATATCTCGATCTGGGGGGGGGGGGAAATGCAATCTAACAAATCCAAAGGGACAGAACCATAGAAACTGAACCTATCTGCAAGGTAGCGGATGCTGCTGCTATTGGTGGGTTATAATGTTAGCATGAACTGTTTGAATTTCAACTGCTCTTGAGTCAGTCTGCCACACCTCTGTAAACCATCTAGCCATTCAAGAGCGTTAGTTGTGCTTCGGCTGCCCACATGACAGGATAGTAATTGTACAAACAGAATATCCTGGGTGGGCAAGCACAGTAGCCAAAATTAAGCAGCATAGCCTGCAAACGCATTTCAGATTTTGGCTTGGACATATACCAAGAATGAAAATATGTTGGCACTTTGGGAAAAATACATTGGGATGTTTGCAGAATACAGTCATATTGATTTGCAGTCTCTTGTGAAGAAAGTCATGCCCAGAAGAGATCCTTAAACCTCCTGCTGCTCTTGAAAAAGGGCCATCAACATCAGATCTTGATTTTCCTCAATAAGTTGTGTTGCATTCTTTAGGACAGCTAAGGATGCCACAGTAGTCACATAGGTTATATTGTAGCCCTACTGGTAAGAACAACGATCCTGGAGCCATTTTCAGTCTGGTTTTATTGTATTTATTTACTTCTAGAAAAGAAATGGATGGATGAATGCACAACCCCTTTCTCAAGCAAAGCAGAGATTTAAGAATGTGCTTCCAAATGTGAATCTGGGCTCACAATCCACTGAAAGCAAGGGAAAGCATCTACATTTGGAGGTGCATATTGACTTACACCTGAAGCAAAGTTATCAGAGGCATTCAGTGGAGTTTTTATGGATGTGAAAATCCAAGGTATAGAAAACTCTACAGGTATAAAGAGGTAGGATTCACAAATCCCTAGAGATAACTATTCCAATATATGTGTGTGTGTTTGCATGGCTTCAAGCTGTTGCACAATAAGCAGGAAGAGTGAAACCTGGAGATCTTGAATCCTGCACATTTCTGACTGTTTTATCCACCAAATGCTGATGCTACTAGGAGAAGGAAAGACATACAGTACTGTGCTTGCCACTTAATGAATATAATGACTAGCTGCATCTGCTCTAATTTAGCTAAGGCCTTGGAGATATTCTTAATAGCTTTCAGACACAGAACAACTTTCATCCAACATTCTCAAAGAGTTCTCTGATTCTTAATTAATGAAGTCTCTCAATATGCCATGAGTCATGTAGGATATTAATAATCTTCTTTATCCTTGATGGGTACATGAAGGCAAAGAGGTCAACTGACTCCCATATGGTCATATAGATGAATCAGCAGAACTGAACAGCGCCAGCTGATCTGAGAACACGCCTGGACAGCTACACAGAATTGCCAGCATTTTACAGGTGCCCTCCAGATGTTGTTGGACTCCAACTCCCATCACCCCCAGACAATGGTCAGGAAAGATGGGAGTTGTAGTCCAAAACATCTGGAGAACATTGGGTTGATGAATACTAAGACACCCTACTTTTTGAAGCAGCTGGAACCAAATAGGGACCAGAAGCCTGGAGCCAAAGCATTTCTATATGTAACATTTGGTCCCACCACTAGCTGCTTCTTGACCCCAGTTGCCCTCTTAGGGGTTGCCAAGCCACAATGTTGCATTGACAGCAGAAGCCTTAGCTAAGGATTGGCAGAACATCCTGATTTTCCCCAATTCATATCAACCAGAATAAAAAAAAATCTCAGGGGTTGTTCTGTCCACTGGTCTCTCAGATATAGAGATGGGGGGCCAATGTGCATTATCATTATGAAGCAAGGCCTTTGAGAAATATTGAGCTCTCATGAAGACAATGCTGGTTAGTCTTAACTCCCTGGGCTAGAGTAACAATACAGCCAACCTGGGCAGGTGCCTGGTCTCTCCTGTTGGCCCACTCTACCCCAGGCTGTGTGCATTGCTTTCTTCTGTGGCTTCATTGCCCTGGGTTAAATCAAATATCTATCAGAATGTGGTGCATGTCTGCATTAGTCTCATCTGTCCATTTATAGTTATTTTCCTTAAGGGCAACATGCTTCACAATTATGAAGGAAAAAAAGGAACACATGGGATCTGTATGTGCCGAAACCTTAACTGACAGAGGATCTTGACCATGTTTAAGTACACCACATGGCTTTACCATGCTGCACCCCTATATCCTTCCGCCCATTCATTCATATTTCCACTGTACTTACTGTCCCAATATTGCAAGCCCTATTTTCTGCTCCTATCAAGCTTAAATTTCAAACTGACTTCTACAGCACTGTAAAAATCTCACTAGAGTCAAGACTTATTTTTATTTATTTAGTTAGTTAATTAGTAGATTTATATCCTGCCCTTCCCTCCAGTAGGAGCCCAAGTTGGCAAACAAAAGCACTAAAAACACTTTAAAACATCATAAAAACAGACTTTAAAAATATTAAAACAAAGCATCTTTAAAAACATTTTTATGAAAAAGTTTAAAAACATTTTTTTAAAAAAAGCTTTAAAGACATATTAAAAAGTAATTCCAACACAGACGCAGACTGGGATAAGGTCTCTACTTAAAAGGCTTGTTGAAAGAGGAAGGTCTTCAGTAGGCACTGAAAAGATAATGGAGATGGCACCAGTCTAATATTTAAGAAGGGGGGATTCCAATGGGTAGGTGCCACTACACTAAAGGTCCATTTCCTATGTTGTGTGGAACAGACCTCCTGATAAGATGATATCTGCAGGAGGCCCTCACCTGCAGAGCGCAGTGATTGATTGGGTATATAAGGGATAAGATGGTCTTTCATTTATCCTGATCCCAAGCTGTATAGGGCTTTGTACACCAAAACTAGAACCTTGAACTTGGCCCGGTAGTTAATAGGTAGTCAGTGCAATTCTTTCAGCAGCGGGGTGACATGTTGGCAACACCCTGCCACAGTGAGCAGTCTCACTGCTGCATTTTGCACCAACTGCAGCTTCCAGACCAGCCTCAAGGGCAGCCCCACACAGAGCGCATTACAGTAATCCAGCCTGGAGGTTACCAGTGCATGGACAACAGTGGTCAGGCTATCCCAGCCCATAATGGCTGCAGCTGTCTTACCAACCAAAGCTGGTAAAAGGCACTCCTAGCCACTGAGGTCACCTGGGCCTCTAGCAACAAAAATGGATCCAGGAACATCCCCAGACTATGGACCTGCTCTCTCAGAGGGAGTACGACCTCATCCATAGCAGGCATCTGACCAGTTATCCGAACTCGGGAACCACCAACCCACAGTGCCTCAGTCTTGCTAGGGTTCAGACTCAGTTTATTTGCCCTCATCCAGCTCACCACTGAGTCCAGGCAGCGGTCCAGGGCTTGCACGGCCTCTCCCGATTCAGATGTTATGGAGAAATAGAGCTGGGTATCATCAGCATACTGCTGACACCTCACCCCAAATCTCCTGATGACTGCTCCCAAGGGCTTCATATAGATGTTAAACAGCATGGGGGACAAGATGGTACCCTGTGGCACCCCACAGCACAACTGCCAGGGGTCCAAAAGACAGTCACCCAATTCTATTCTGTGAGAGCAACCTTGGAGATAGGATCGGAACCACTGTAAAACAGTGCCTCCGATATCCATCTCATCAAGTCGGCCCTGAAGGAGACCATGGTCAATGGTATCAAAAGCCGCTGAGAGATCAAGTAAGAATAACAGGGTTGCACTCTCCCTGTCCTTCTCCCATAACCAGGCCTGAACCCAGCCTAGACTTGTAAACTGAACATGCTGCAGCAAAGGCCTGCAACTTGTATTGTAGGCTGTTCCTGACAAAAGACTAGATGCATGTATGTATAAAAGGGTGGAAATGTACATAAGAACATAGGAATCTGCCTTATACCAAGTCAGACCATTCTTTGGTCTAGCTCAGTATTGGCTACACTGATTGGCAGCACCTCAGCAGGGTTCTCTTCCAGCCTCACCTGGAGATGCCAGGGCGAGAACCTGGGACCTTCTGCATGCAAAGCAGATGTTCTGCCACTGAACCATGGCCCTTCTATATTTAATATATGAAACTTAATCCAGATCAAATAATCCCCAGAAACAAATAATGTTTTTCTTCCTTTTAAAAATAACAGGGAACTACTACCATGGATTCCCAGCTATCTGCCTTGCCCTCCCTCCCGCCAACCACATACTTTTAATGCAGTGGAATAACAGACAGCAGGAGCGGACAAGCAATAGAAGCCCATGTTGTGGGCAGAGAGCCAGAGAGCCCCCTCCAACACCAGCATCCTATAGCTTATTACGACTGGCTGTGGCAGGGCAGTGGCAACATCAGGGACCCACCAGTGCTAACACTGGATTGACTCCACCAGTGTGTCCATGCAGCCCGACCTCACTGCTGGCCTGGCCTGCCAGCCCTGTCCAGGTAAACTGTAGCAATACCAGTGTTAAAGGGACAACACACCACCACAGTGGCTGCTACTGCTAACGTGGTATCCCACACCAAAGTACATTCATCATCATCATCACTGTTTATTTGTATGCCGCCTTTCCATAACAATTTATGCACAAGGCGGCTCACAACACGAACAGAAAAAAAGTTATACAACTCACTATAAGAAATAAATTCAAATAGTCAATAAGTTAACAAAAACATCATAAAAATACAATAAACTGACACATCCTTATAATTCCTAATAAAATCCAACAATAAAATACAGAAGCATAATCCCAGTAGCAGCAAAACAGAAAACCAACCATCAGAAATTAAACTTTTACCCAAAAAGAAGCCCCTAAACAATATCCCACAGTCAAGGTGGTCTCTGGCATCTTCATGTAATGGTACCCTTTATAGCTACAGTCAGTCAAGGCCCCACCCTTCCAGGGCAGGTGGAAAGAGGCCAGCAAGCAGGGAGAGGGGCTTATACCCAAGATGGTCTCTCTTATACACTACCTTATACATGCTGTACAGCCTGAAAAATTGATAGTGTGCTCTGTCAGCTGTTTTACTTGGAAAGTACAATAGTTGCAGCTGCTGTGAAATGATCTCTTTGCTGGCTGCTCTAACCCCGCCCTTCACAGCAAGACAGTTTCGGATGGCACAAACAAGTGATCCAAGCCACACTCTATAGGGCAATTAAAATGCAGCCTGTTAAAGAATGAAAAAAAAGGAAAGCTCCCTAGACTCTTTCTTGACCAAATGCTCCTCCTTCCTTCTTTCCTTGGGGTCTGGGGAATGGTGCTGATGCAAAAAGTATGTATGTAATATGTATAAGACTGAACTCTAAGGGAAGGAGTTTTTGTGAGATACCCCTTGTAACAAAATTGGCTACATGTGCAGTGTCAGAAGTCAGTCCCACCCAGTTCAGTGGAATGTATTCTCAAGTAAGTGTGCATAGAATTGCAGCCTTAATTTGGCACCCATTTCCCAAGAGTTAGGGCTCATCCAGATGACTGCAAAATGTGTGACACGCCCGCTATGTGTGTTCATTATTTTTTAGTCGTCCAAATGACGTCTCACACTGTTACGCATTTTCACGGGTTATATCCGCTCCTTGCAATACCGGCAAAAATGCGATTTGCTGTTTAAAATCGGGAATCATCCGCTGTGCCTTCAGGAGTTAGGATGCAATACCGCGGACTTTACAGCTGATGGGTGGTTTTTGGGCGTTTCCCCTTGCCCCTTCTCCTCATTCCAGCCAATCACGTATCTGCACTTTTGCACATGTGCGAGAATAAGCCCGGGAAAATTGAACCAATCATCGCAATGGTGGGGTGTTGGGGGGGGATCTGCAACTACTGTGCAGATGCATTTTATTTTTTGCCAGCCTGCAAACTGGGCGGCCACGCTGGGTGAGATCTGCAATGCACAGCAAACGAGAAAGGGGGGGGGTCGGTTTCAGCCTGCCTCCGGAAAGCTTTGTCAATTTCATTGTACTTTCTGGGGGGTTTGCTTCAAATCAGAAAAATATACATGTAATATCAGCAAATGCAAGCAAGAAAAGGGCTTCTGGTCAGTTTCAAATCTGCTCTGGAAAGCTTTGTCAATTTCATTCTCTGTGGGAAGGACAGGGAGAAGGAGGGGAGGTGACACCTTTCTTGCTTTTTTGGAGAAATAAGTGCAATTGCCAGTGTGTGTATCTCCTTAAATATCAATAAAGGCAGAAAAGCATACATTCGTTTAAGTGTAATATCGCAAATGCAAACAAGAAAAGGGCTTCTGATCGGTTTCAAGCCTGCTTCGGAAAGCTTTGTCAATTTCATTCTCCGTGGGAAGGAAAGGGAGGAGGGGGGGGTGACACGCTTCTTGCTTTTTTGGAGAAATAAGTGCAATTGCCAGCGTGTGTATCTCCTAAAATATCAATAAAGGCAGAAAAGCATACATTCGTTTAAGTGTAATATCGCAAATGCAAACAAGAAAAGGGCTTCTAGTGGGTTTCAAGCCTGCTCCAGAAAGCTTTGTCAATTTCATTCTCTGTGGGAAGGAAAGGGAGAATACAAACAAGGCAGGGTGAAACCGACCAGCAGCCTTTCCTTCCCAGGCAAGAACTCCTTTACAGCCATATTGTGCTTCGTTGCAAAGGGGGAGAGGAGCATACGTAATTTTTTTGCTGACCAATTGGTTGATAGGGGGAGGTTTTAGAGGCGGAGCTTGGAAAAAGCGAAAAGAATGTAGGGGTCTTACTGCTGCGTGTGCGGGTGCAAAAAAGCGTTTTTTTTTAATTGGGAAAGAGCAAACTAAAAGGCAGAGTGAGGACTATCAGATGACAAACCAAATATGGAAACCGTGGATTATCCCACTCCGTTTGGATAAGCCCTTAGTCAATGTTTGTTTTATGCATACACAAACCAAATTATATGCTTTCTTAGAAACTTCCAAGTGTATTTACACATTGTCATGTACTAGCTCACCTCACAAAAACACTTTTTCACAGTTAATTCCCATCAACAGCACTGAAAGGTCCAATTCCCAAGTAAAATGTGAGTCTTGTGCCAGCTAAATGCATACATTCACTAATAGTTTTCCTTTCTCCAAGGACTGGCCCTATCATTAGGCAGACAGAATAAGGTGTCTGTATCAGCTGATATGGGGTTTCATGAAATGGCAGCAGTGTTAGTTATTTCATTTATTAGCATTCTGTTTTTACTGCCGAGGAGAATCAGAGGTGCTTGTGGAATTTTCTGCCTACATGTCAAAATAACTTGACTGACCTTGGGTACTAAGTACCTCCTTGACTTTTTGGGAGTGGGGGTGGGAAATGTGTTGAGCTGGACTGGATAAACCAAATACTCACAACCTATAAAGTGAAGTAAAAATGAGCAATACCTATTTGATAAGTTCATCTGAAGCACAAAATCGAAAGAAAGAAGTTACTTCCGCCTCAAGGAGCAAAAGCAGTAAAATCAGGGGGTGATAAAGCAGAAGGCGATATTGTTGGACAGTCTGTCCTGGAACTGGAAACACTATGAAGGATCTGGTCAGGTGAAAGGCAAATATGGATAGTACGTTAGTGATGCACATGGGGGGGGAAAGGAGACACGGGGTTTGGGCATGTCCATTTATAAGTTGTCAAGTAGTCCCTTGAAGATTTTGCTCTCTGAGATGGGGAGGTTCCTTTTTGGCTTTGCTTATGGGCTTCCCAGGGCCATTTGATTGGCCACTGGGAAACAAGATTAATTTATTTATCTAGAATATCTAGTTTTTATAAAAGTAAGCAGTGTACATGAAATAAAACATAATTATCAATATACAAATAAATGCAAGACTGGGTAGCCCTTTGCTGGAATAGATAGCCCTTGGTCTGATCCTGTAGGGTTTTTCTTAAGTTCTTAATTCATATGAGTGGGAAGGGAGGGAAAACCCTAGGAGCTAAGGGGTCCTGTTTAATAGGTCAGGAGTAGAGCCTAGTAGGCGGGTGGCAGGGAACAAAAACTGAGAAGTGAGATGCTATCACCTTGGCTGTACATGGTGACTCAGGGTTGGAGACTAGTGAAAATAGATGGGCATCTGCAGGAATTTTTCTGGAGGAGGGGGGAAGTAAAACACTAAAAGAGGGCAAACTAGTTTCTTACATAAAAAATTAGAAGAATAGCGCCTGAACATTTTGCTTCACAAATCAAGTTCTACAAATGCTAAAAACGCACTCAATAAAAAAAGCAAAGGAAGCTGAGAATCTGGAGATTTTGGTTCAACTGCTCCCCCTTGCTCCCTTCCAGTGGGTGCCCATGAATGGGGAGGGGGAGGCTCATAGCAGAAAATAGGTTGCCCTCTTGGTTCTGTCCCCTCATGCTGAGACTTTCCACCTTCCTCTAGAAAAGATGGCCAACATCCTAAACTTCAGCTCAAGGCCTGGCAATCCTAGGTAGATAAGAAGATTAAGAGCAAAAGGCAGCAGGAAAATTGAAGAAGGATTGAAAAAGTGTGTGCCCACTGTTGAAAAAGGCTTGGGGAGGGAGAAGGGAGAGGGTTAGGATGTTCCTTTGCTTCCCAACGTTTCATGTCATGTCAAATGCCTGGTGCTGTTTCAGCTACTAAGCCTGTACTAGGAATCCATGTCAATGTGCTACCTGAATTGGTGACGGTACTGGGTATTTCAATTTAAATATCCCCAAGAACCATTTATAGGAGAAGTAGTAAATACAATCTTTCTGGACTACCCCACACTTTTTGAGGCTGGTTGCTTGCCTGGATCTCTTTAACACAGACTGTGAGTAGTAGCTCAGTATAGGATTGGTAGATGACAATGTGGGCAATCCTGCAATCCCAATGGCTGCTCGGCATGTATATGTTGGGTGGGGTGTTCTATTCGATCTTTTGTAATTATAGCAAAATAGCATTCTAAGTGCTAATGAAATGTATTTGCCATACAAATGTACATTTATTTATTTGTTTGTTTATTTATTTGATTTATATCCCACCCTTCCTCCCAGCAGGAGGCCAGGGCGGCAAACAAAAACACTAAAAACACTTTAAAACATCATAAAAACAGACTTTAAAATATATTAAAACAAAACACCCTTAAAAACATATTAACACAAAACATCTTAAATTTTTTAAAAAAAAAAAAAAGCTTTAAAAACATATTTTAAAAAAACAATTCCAACAAAGACGCAGACTGGAATAAGGTCTTTGCTTAAAAGGCTTGTTGAAAGAGGAAGGTCTTCAGTAGGCGCTGAAAATATAACAGGCAATGCTCCTGTCTAATATTTAAGGGGAGGGAATTCCAAACTGAAGGTGCCGCTACACTAAAGGTCCATTTCCTATGTTGTTGTGTGGAATGGACCTCCTGATAACACGGTATCTGCAGGAGGCCCTCACCTGCAGAGCGCAGTGATCGAAGCAGTGATCTATCTGCTTTAAAATGTTTATACCCAGCTTTTGGGGATGTGGCAGCTAACAAAATGAATATAAAAAGCCAATGTATAAAATAAGCCAAGCTATTTCCACAAACAATTAGCAAATCAAGCTGAGGGGACAGGGGAGGCAGAGGGTCAAGGAAGACCTAAATCTTACCCTCTCCCTCCTTTGAGATACATAAGAACATAAAAAGAGGCTGCTGGAAGAGGCCAATGGCCCATCTAGTCAAGCATCCTGTTCTTACAACGGTCAACAATTCTGCAGTTGCAGTGTCTCCTGTACACATAGCCTTCTTTCAGAACATCCCCATCTATTGATGCTTGCTGAAATGAAGACATGGACTGGGCTTTGTCACACACTATACACGCACACTTAATATCCGTCCACTTAATATCCTTTGTATAACAAATCTTATGTTGAAAAAATACCTATTCCCAGGAAGATGGCTATTATCTCTATATCTCTATGTATCTATACACATAAACACACAGTTGTATCCAATTAAGTCCTACTCAGAGTAGAACCATTGAATTCAATGAACCTAAGTTAGACATATCTATTAACTTCACTGGGTCTGCTGTGAATAGGACTGGCATTGAATACCACACACACACACACACACACACACACACACACACACGTGTACATCTAATCTGGTCTCTCCTCTACCACTTGGATAGCTTGGATCTTTCTGTTTTTGCCACCACAGCAATGCTCTGTCTTGCCACATCTCTGTCAGTGCTAGCTAAAGCTGGCAGGAGATGTGCCTCTAGTCTAGACTTTAGTCTAATTGTAGTGTTAATTGTAAGTTGTAACAGGCTGCATTTTGCATTTGCCATAGCTCTGGCCGTTGTCATCACTTTGATCTTTATCCTTGGAAACCACATTCATTGAGAAAAGTTAAAACAAATTTCTGTCTTAGAGAACTGCCATCAAAGGCTATATCTAGCTAGCTCTTTCCACTTGAACATTATCCCTGAAGCTTTGAGACTGCAATTAGAAATCAAATGCTGACTAACGTTCATCTGCTCTCAGTATCTTGGTGCAGAAATGTCAAAGCACCATGAGGCCTAACCTTCCTCCAGACACAATGCTGATTTCATATGTGCATGACAAATTTATATAACTTCAATAAAATGTGGGCCTTAAATGAGAATATCCAAACATAAAGCTTTATGTTTAAGTAATACTATGATTGATGACACCAAAGGGCAAAACCATGGCATAATGTGAAAGCTGGCGTTGGATTGGTATAATTATAAGGGATGCAATTGTTTGAAGGGGTGCCAACATAATTTTATCAAGATTGCTTTATTCCTGGTATAGTGTGGATCTCGTCCTCAACAACTTAAAACCTTAAATATGATGCTGAGTTGAGAGCTCATTAAACGTCTATACACTATTGCCTCTAGAAGCCCAGATGACACTCATGGTGCTCACACCAGTGAAATAGTTTATGATTTTAGAAATGTCTAAGGCCGGGGTAACTGGAATGCCCTGTAATCACTAGGTACCTGAATGTTGTTGGCCCCTACCTCCCATTAGCCCCAGCCGTTATAGCAAGGGGTCAGAGATGGTGGGAGTTGGAATCCAACAACATCTGGAGGGCACGACACTGGCTACCCCTGCTTAGTGTTGGCTACCCCTGTTCTAGGATTATACCAGAACAAAGCCTCCACAGTCTGGATTACAATGTTATAGATCAATACAAAAATCAACTTAACTTAAATGCAGTCTTGAATTTAAGCTGGAGTGTGGGGCCCTATGGCCAGCCTACCTAGGAAAGAGTGAAATGTATCCTTAGCAAAGCTGGTAAGGAACGAGATGACGTAGTTGCTTTTATTGCTGTCAAGAACATTTGGTGGCCGGTGATCATCAGGACTTCGTGATTCAGATGCAAATATGAAAACATGACAAAAGTCCAGCTCAAGGGAAAATCTTTCCTAATGATTACCAAAGGCCTTTTGGATCACCAGCTTAACAGATCACTTCCCATTTTGTGGCACTAGTCACTTTGCCTTTAAAGGTCACATTGCCACACATTTCCATCATTTGGTACCAGCAGGCCAGTTATTTGAAAATATAGTTGATCAGTGGAAGGTTTACTCTGTAATATGACTGAGTGGTCTAAAGTATTAGATTGTCTTCAGTCACTTCAGAGGCAGGGGGAAGGTTTGCATCCCACCACTGCCAGTACATTTAGGGGAAAGGCCGTTGCTCAGGGGTAGACAGCCTGCTTTGCATGCAGAACGTCCCAAGTTGAATCCCTGACATCTCCAGGTAGGGCTGGGAATGCCCACTGTCTGAAACCCTGGAGAGCCACTGCCAATTAGTGTATATAACACAGAGCTAGATGGGCCAATGATCTGACTCAATACAAGGCAGCAGCTTCTCAGTTAAAAAGGGTTGTGTATCACATACAGCAGAAGAGTTTTATTCAGCTCCTATTTATTATTTCCTCTCACTTGATTTGACTTCCATTGGTTCTATGAATTTAACTATCTGCTATTCAATAATACAAAGCATATAGAACCAGTCATTTGGCTCTCTCTTGCAGAATAATACATTGTGAACGACCTGAATAAGCCTACTAGCATACTGCACCTACATAACCTGCTTTTTTAAGTTTTGACATCAAGTATATTTCTCCCAGCAATACACTGAGCATTTATTATACTGCTTCATACCCTGTTTCTCCAAATGATGGATTCGTATTGAACATCTCCATGTCAGATAGGCAAGCTACATGAAGATCAATTTAATAATGAAAAATGTAGCTGGCTTGCCAGCTGCATGCATGCCCTCTCCACTCTCACCTTTTTATTTGCTAAAAGGAACAAATGGGAGAGGGGAAGTAATGAAATTGTGTAGCTTTTAAAGCTGGCCTGTGTACATGGTAAGAAAATACCATAAATGTTTTGTTTGTTTTTTTACTTCTTGCCAGTTGTAAGCAATGCGCAGTCCATATGAATTCCTATAGGATGGAATTAATGTCGAGAAACCTTGTAAAGACTTTTGTGGCCCGAATTGTAATGAATGCAGTTTGATACAAAGACTTTCTCACAACATGGCAAAGTGAAAAATAAAATACTGGACCTTGAAAGTTAATGGATTTTTTTAACAATAGCCCAGGGACAGTTTGCATAATAAATTGTAATTAACCCACCTTCCAAATCTTTTATGAGTGTTTTGCCAATTAGCTTTGCATGCTTGCTAATGACTCACAGCCTGCGCATGTCTTTACAGAGCACCCTTGTTGCTAGTCTGTTAAGTCAGCAGAAGTACGAGGCATGCTGATGTAGATACAGGTAAGAGCCACCAGATACTAAAACCTTAGTATTCACCACTCAGAATGCATTTGTGAGGACTGCAAAGCCCAAGATAATTGTAATGTATAGCAACGGCAAGAGGCTTTTGGTTTCTGAAGGATTGCAAGGAATGTACTGGGCTCTGGCTGAAACATCTGTTGTTACTTAGTACTAACATATATAATACTGTTAATTGCTGAGACATTTTTGTTTTCTTTACTTAGCACTAGGTTAGAATGGTTTTATTTTTGTGGCTCATGGCTTCCTGCCATTTGCAACACAAGCTCTACTCTAAAGAAAATAAAATGGCTTGCAGGCTGCCTACTTACGTGGTGTATAGGCTTTCTATTTTTAAGAAAAATTAAAGAGGATTAGTGCAGTAATGCATCACATACAGAATTGTATCTTGCCAGCTTTGAATGCATGTTTACATGTCCCTGATTTCCCCCCCCCATGGCTTCCAAAGAGATTAAGTGGGGAAATGCAGTCGAAAAGCCTTTGTATTGCATTTCCTGCTAATTCGACCTGTTAGATTGACTAATACTAGTGAGATGTCTGGAAAAAATATAAAAACTACAAGACATGGAATGGCATAAATGGGCATCAGCTTTAACTTAACAAGATCTGCAATCAGCATAAATATGTTAGCAGCAAGCTACCAAATCCTCAGTGTGTGGGTAGGGTACCTAAACTGAAGAATGCCTCTCTCACTGTCTATCTGACAATTCCACCTTGGCTCCAAGTGCCAGAACAATCTACTGACTGATCTGTGTTTGTTGTTGCCAGCATACCTTTAAGGCATGCTGAGAAGACGCCTGATTGTCCCATTCCATGGGGCTAGCCAGCCATCAATGTGATGAAATGGATAGGGGCCAAGAGCAGGTCCCCTTCTATAACCTCTCCTGCCAATAGGCTGTGATTGGACATGTGCCCCTTCACCATAAAGATGTCTCAGGGTGCTCCCCAGGGTCGCCTTCTTCCATCCCTATACTGCATCTGCCAGCTCCACTGTATTACATCAAACAGTATTACACCAAATTACTTTATTCTCCCCTACAATTTACAACACTGAAGTAGACAGAAACTTGTGTTCTCAGCTGGCCAATTGTGAGGACACTCCCAAAATTCCTACTTAGCCCTGCACAAGGCGTGATGTAACAATAAATCCTTCTTCCTGGGAACTCTGGGAATTATAGCTCTGTGAGGGGAACTGATCTCATAGAAGGAAAGGGAAGATATAAATGTAATTAATAATAACAACAGTGAATCCAGCTGGTGTAGGATCCAAGCCAGTTATTCATGTAGACTTGTGGGGTACTTTTGGACCACAGGTGCACTTTTCATTGTGTAATTTACATCCTACAAGGATGTCCTCCTAGGATGTTGTTGCAAACTGTTGGCCGTTAAATGTCCCCAAATTTCAGCCCATTACCAATTACCATTTTCCTTCTGGAAACAAAAAACTGCTGGGGCCCAAAACCACCCCATCAAAAAGCCCTGGGGGCACATTTCTGACTTTTATTGTGTAATTTACACATGAGTCGACCAACAGAGTTGTCCTGCTAGGACATTGTCACAAAGTACTGTATCTCCCATACAACTTCCCAAATTTCAGCCAGCAGCCACTTACCATTTTCCTTCCAGAAGCAACCCCCCCCCCCAGCAAAAAGCCCTAAAGGCAAATTTCTGCCTCAGGTTATCTTTTATTGTGAAATGTACACGAGTAGTCCTCTGGGGTTGTCCTTCTAAGACATTGTCACAAACTGTCACACATATAACGCACTCAAATTTCAACCGGTTACCGCTTTCTTTTTGGAAACAAAAAAACCACTGGGGTCCAAAAATACCCCAGAAATTATGTTGTTTACTCATTATGCATGGAGAAGGGGCCAACGTATACTGCTCAGAAAAATTGTTGAGGCCCTTTGGTATTGTCAAGCACACTTCTGCTGACAACACAGACAAAAATGGGTCTCTGGGGGACAAAGTTACTCCATCCTTCCATTGGAAATCTCATTGGGGTCCAAAGATACCCCAAAGTCAGCCAGTGTGTGGTTCTTGGAGGAGTCTGCATGAATATTTTAAACCAGCACCTTGAATTTTACAGAGAAGATGAGCCAGAGCAGGAGCTGGAGCACTGATGCAATGTGTTCTCTGCAGCCCACCACCATTGAGTAACAAACAAGCAAGGCCAATCTTGCCTAACATTCATTATCATCAACTAACCTCAAGATTACAAGGCCATTAATTGCACTTGCTAGATCTGAATTGGAGAAATCTCACCAGGAATGACTGATGAAAAGGCTCCTTGCTCATTTCCATAACCTGTGTTTCTAGGCATAATTATGAATCTAGGAGTACTCAACAACCACCAGTCTGAGGGATGGTGAATACTACCTATTATGCAACCCCTTGTATCTCTCCCTCCAAATTATGAACTTTGCTGACCATTAGTGCCTCAGTCTTGACTGGATTCAATCTCTCTTGGCTCACATTGAAAGCATGATCAAGCTACAAATAAGAAATGAGGTTATAGGAACCAGGGGCAGGGGAGAATGAAAATGTGAGGGACAGACGTTATTTAGCATATGGAGGAAACTTAACATTGTACTTCTGGATCTTGCCTAGTGGCCTCATATTTTCATTGAACACAACTAGGGAAAGGATGACACACTGCAAGACTCTGAAAAGAGAGGTCTGAAGATAGTTACCTAATAGCACCTTTTAGGTCTTCCAGTGCATGCTGATGAATGTGTGGAATTTAGGGTGCAATCCAACTTGCATTTATGCTGGATCCCTCAGCCCGGCTCAGCTGGGGCTCAAGCAGTTCAGTCGAGACTGGTGTAAATCTTGAAAAATGGCATTTGGGAGGGGTGTCAGGGAGGGGCTGAGGTGAGGAGACTTAGGCCACATCTAACTTGTGTTCAGAGTGCTCCTGCAGCTCCCAGTTCAGGCAAAAGTTACAGCAGGAAAAAAGGTCAATCTAAGAAAATAAATACAATAGAAGTCAATGGAGAGGGCCTACTCCCCAGTAGGGGTATTTTGGAGAGCACGCTTTTATTTTCTGATCCCTGCGTGCAGCTCCCAGCTGAGCTGGCACTCAGCCATCCCAAAGGCTCCTGAACGGCAATTGGATGTGGCACAACTTTACACCAAGTTCTCTTGCGCCAGCACAACTTACGCCAGCTTCCCTTGAGTTAGGCAGGCAAAGTAATTTATTTTAGGAGGGCCTTTCAATGTTACCTTAGCCATGTGCAAGCCATTTTTATGTGTCTATGAGAAGCTCCTGCAATTGTTGGGGAAATGTTTGTTTGTTTGTTTATTGATTATATCTATATCCCACCTGTCCTCAAAGGAGTGCAAGGTGCTGTGTATGGTTCTCCTCCCCATTTTATCCTCACAAGAACCTTGTGAGGTAGGTTAGGATGAGTGTGTGTGACTGGTCCAAGATCACCCAATGAGCTTCATGGCTGAGTGGAACGTGAAACCCAGTCTTGAAAGCCTAATACAAAACTCTAACCACTACACTACACTGGCTCTCTTATGCTAGAGTATGACAGAATGTTGTCTTAGCTATCATTTAGGGTGAATAAATGGATAGGTTTGTAACGGCAGACACCCCTCCTCCAAGCTTATGCATATTTATTTGAAGTTCAGAGTATTTAAATACAGGGTTGGGGGCAGGCATGACTGGGCTTATGGGCACCAGCCTACCCCAGGCCCATGGCACCCGCCTGCATGCACCACCTACCTCTCCTGCTGCAAGATGTCAGCAGGGGCTCCCCTAAGGGGCTGATGCCTCCACCACCATCTTGGTTGATGGCATGAATGCACACTATGCGAGTGCACACGCCTGCCATCAACCAAGATGGCAGCACGGGCATCAGCCCCTTAAGGAAGCCTCAGCCATCATCTTTGTTGATGGCAGCTATGCGTGTGCTTCGCACACAGTATTCACCGCAACAGGAGAGGTAGGTAGGGCATGCAGATGGGTGTTGTGAGTCTGCGTGGTTGTATGGGTGATGTCTTGGAGTTCCTTCTCTGCAATCTGCAGCAGGGTCAGGACCCAAAGCTGCCGCAGATCGCAGAACAGGAGAGCTACCCTCCCACCCTAAGGAGGGGCCTCTGGGCTGCAGGGGCCCTCGGCCAGGTCCCAACCTAGCCGCCATCTCGCACCAGCCCTGTTTAAATGACTGAGCCATATGAGTGGTGGCGCACAGAACTGACACCAGGACAAGGGTGGGATGGAGATTTCAATTTTGTTGTGAAGATTTATGCAATCGTTACCTACCCTCATGGCTGGGTCACATGAACATTCCACCAGCTGTGTGGGAACTGCTCATAAATAAGATTCTGTTTCCTGACTCCTAACTGAGCAGAGCAGAGGAAGCTTTCTCAGCTGGTCCACAGGAGAGGAGATACAAGCAAGCCAGCATTCAGAGGGCAAGCAAACAGAGCGAGTGAACATGGAGAGCAAACAGGAGTTTGACAAAGGAGCTGTAGCTAGGAAAAGAAAAAGGCCAAGAGGGTTGTGAAGCCATGTGCTCTGAAGCCATGTGCTCTAAGCCATGTGCTCTGAAGGGCTCCATAGCAGCTTGAGTGGAAGGGGTGTGACCTGCTAGCTATTGGCTTAAGGGCATGGCCTGAGAACTGCCGAGGGCAACAAGCAGCAGCTTTGTTGGGAAAAAAAGTGAGAGACCTGGAACAGCGGGTGGCCACACTGAGAACTATAAGAGAAGATGAAGAGTTCTTAGACAGACTGCTGGAACAACAGCAGCAAAGAGAAGTGGAGGTGGAAGAACAACAACATGTGGTAGCAGAAGAGGAGACTGCTTTGGAGAAGAACAAAGTGGAGGAAACTCCATGGGAAAAAGTGACAGGAGCAGAAGAGCTAGAAGACACCCTTCACCAGTGGAACTATGGAACCGCTTTCTACCACTCGAGGATGAGACTGGAGGACAGCCTGTGGTGGAAGAATTACAGGAGACCCCATGCAACCACGAGCAAGAGGCTGAAGCTGAGGCAATGAAACCATTTCCCACAACAAGAGTACTAGTAGTGGCAGACTCCCTACTGCGTGGGATCAAAACCCAAGTATGCCGAGAAGATCTGTGGACTTGCCAGATATGCTGTCTATCAGGAGGATGGATTAGAGATATGATGGAAGGGTTGCCATCACTCATCAAGCCCACAAACAGGTATCCCTTTCTCCTCATCTATGTGGGAACAAGTGATACTGCCAAATGGAGCTATGAAGAAATCACATCAGACTTTGAAGCTCTGGGAAAGAAATTCAAGGACTTTGGGGCCCAGATAGTTTTTTCATCCATCCTTCCAGTACATAGAAGAGGAGTAGAAAGAAAAAGAAAAATACTCCGTGTGAATGAATGGCTACCAAGGTGGTGCCAACATGAGAGATTTGGATTCTGGGACCACGGGCTATGCTTCCTAGAAGATGGACTGCTGGCAAGTGATGGGTTGCATCTCACAAGGACTGGGAAGAATGTGTTTGGCCACAGCTTGGAGAAGTTTATCAGGAGGGCTTTAAACTGAATCCTAAGGGGGAGGGAGACATAAACTTGGTGGTAATGAATGATGAAGGTTTGTGCACAGTAATGGGAACAGAGAAATTGGCTCTAATAGGGCCCAGTAACAGTCCTCAGAAAAATGTAGTAAGGAAGCCATGCCATAAATCACATGGTCTTCAATGTCTGTATACTAATGTGCAGAGCATGGGAAACAAGCAGGACGAACTTGAACTCTTAATACAGGAAGGTAGTTACGACTTGATAGGTATAACTGAAACTTGGTGGGATGACTCCCATGACTGGAATACAGCAACTGAAGGATATAACTTGTTCAAAAAGAACAGAAGGAATAAAAAGGGAGGTGGAGCCGCTCTATATGTTAAAAATATATATCCCTGCACAGAAATACAGAAAAATGAACTTGGTAGCTCCACCAAGAGTATCTGGATTAAAATTAATGGGGCAAGTAATAAAAGGAATGTGGTGCATGTATAAGGTTGTGCTGTAAGATAACCAGAACATTCTGTACCAAGGGAAACAATGGGTCTAACAGTAGCCCTAAGCTGGGCAAAACCATCTACTGATAGAATAACTTAAAAATGGAAAGATTCAGGAAAATTTTTATCCTTCCTTTTAATCTATAATGAATATTTTGAAAAGGAGTCTTGAAACTGATTATTTTTAGAAATGTGTTTTTTTGGGGGGGGATATGATATAGTCTTCCCATGGAACTGTATTACCTTAAACTACATACTGTATATAGATCATTACTTTAAAAGATTTGTTGTTGTTATGTGCCTTCAAGTCGATCACGATTTATGGCAACCCTATGAATCAGTGACCTCCAAGTGAATCAGTGACCTCCATCTGAATTGAACTACCCTGTTCAGATCTTGTAAGTTCAGGTCTGTGGTTTCCTTTATGGAATCAATCCATCTCTTGTTTGGTCTTCCTCTTTTTCTACTCCTTTCTGTTTTTCCCAGTAGTATTGTTTTTTCTAGTGAATCGTGTCTTGTCATTATGTGCCCAAAGTATGATAACCTCAGTTTCATCATTTTAGCTTCTAGCGATAGTTCTGGTTTAATTTGTTCTAACACCAATTATTTGTCTTTTTCGCAGTTCATGGTGTGAACAAAGCTCTCCTCCAACACCACATTTCAAAGGAGTTGATTTTTCTCTTATTTGGTTTTTTCACTGTCCAGCTTTCACATAGGGAAATACCCAGTACCATGGCCTGAATGTTCCTGACTTTAGTGTTCAGTGATACATCTTTGCATTTTAGAATCTTTTCTAGTTCTCTCATAGCTGCCCTCGCCAATCCTAGCCTTCTTCTGATTTCTTGACTATTGTCTCCATTTTGCTTAATGACTGGCCAAGGTATTGATAATCCTTAAGTTCAATGTCCTCATTGTCAACTTTAAAGTTACATACCTCTGTTGTCATTACTTTAGTCTTTAGTCTTCTTGACGTTCAGCTGTAGTCCTGCTTTTGTGCTTTCCTCTTTAACTTTCATCAGCATTTGTTTCAAATCATTACTGGTTTCTGCTAAGAGTATGGTATTATCTGCATATCTTAAATTATTGATATTTCTCCCTCCAATTTTCACATCTCCATCTATAGACTCCTGACGGCATTGCTGTCAGCTTCTTCAACATTCTCAAACCCCCTCACCACGTTAAGGTGTGCATCCTAGTGGGGGCTCAGAGCCATAGGCTACCACAATTTATCACATATTCAAGGAAAATACAGAATATATGTTAGAATGCAAATGATATTTCATCAAACACAGTTCAACAACATACAGTAAAAGAACAACAGCGATAAGTTTCAAATCTCCTCTCCTGGGCGAAAGATACACTGACCACCCATGACTTAATATATTAGTACTACAGCAATAATAGCACTGGGGAACGTCCCACTCACCCCAGAAGGTTTTTTTTTTTTAATATATCTTAATTATCTTGTAGCTAGAGCAAATGTTGCCACCTGGATAGTTATAAATACATTGTTGCTTGCTAACAGAATGCATATCTGTTCCAGGACAGGTCTATTTGACAAGGAGCAAAGGATGTAGGAAAGAAATTTAAACCTTGGGGACTTGTATAGGGTGCAGCTTAGTAAATAATGTACAACATCCTCAACGTCACCAGACTCACAGGTACAAACTCTCTGATGAGTTGGCATGTTAGAAAACCTCACATCCCAAACTGCAGAGGGCATAGACTTAAGTCGTAAAACTGTGAATGGTTTTCTCAAAGGTGCCACTGTCAGAAATGTGAAATATTGCTCCATGCCAAATGTTGTTTTATCTAGTGGGTACCAAATAGAATATGACATTTGAGTAACTGAATAGAGGTCCCACCATTTAGAATAAAGGTGGATTGTTTCTTTGAACAGCTGTTTAACTCTAGCGGAAGAGAAGGTAAGTAAAACTTCCGTGTTGATCCCATAAGTGGACAGAATAGATTTAACAGAATTTACCCAATAGTTTGGGGTTAGAGTTTGCAGTTGTTCTAGAAAGCATTTCTTTGGCAGGCACAAATCATTCATACAAGCCAACATCAGCCAATATAAGGCAAGTGCAGCATGAGCACAAGATTCTATAGAATATAACCCTGTTTCTGCCCTTAAAAGAGATGTGAATGTGCTTTGAGGGACAGCTAACAGGGATCTCATGAAGGAATTCTGCATGACCTCAAGACATTTGTATACCCCCAAAGCTCTGTGCCATATAGCAGTTGTGCGACTATCTTCTTCCGAAACACCTCAACTGCTGGTGCAAGTTCCCCTTGGAACTTGGGGGAACTGGGAATCTATATTATGAGGAATATCTAAAGTTAACCTGGTGATAGACTATCTGAAAAGGGAGGGAAAATGTACATGCCATTGTGATGAAGTAATTTGATTCTCAATGGAGCCACTACCTCCTTTTGTCCCTTTTGTCACCAAGGTCCAAAATCTAGCTGAGTTCTTTTCCAAGGTTGCCAAACCTAACTCCTTCCATGACTGGTGTATGTGCTCATCCTTTTTAGAATGCAGGAAATTTTTATACTCTCTGCGGAGGTGTATGTAGGAGTTGAAATTTTCTAAGGAATCCATTTGCCTTCATCTCCTTATATCTCTTGCTAGGATGGTCTTATGAGCAGCACATGGCTCATCAAACCAACCTTGATTTGGCTGTCTGATTGAGTGGGAGGCTTTGGAGCTAACCACAAGGGGCCTGATTTCTTTTGCTATTTATCAAAATTTTCTAAGGATCTGAAAAGGACAAAAGTTGGTCCCTTAAAGTTAATCTCCTAGAGGACATTAAAAATATATTTATTCCTTCTTGTACCTTCCCATTTCAGCAATCCCTTTTGTCACCTTGGACTGTCAGGTTTTCTGGAGGGGCTAGCAGTGAAGGGATTAATTCGACTGGTAGGAAAAAAAGAGATTGAATTGGCATATGATCACTCTCGGGTCTTGTGAGAACGTTAAGGGTCTCCAAGTAAGAAACAAATGGTTGAGAAAGGCTCTTACTCTTTGGTCCAATTTGTGTATATAAATCCAATTCTAGGCTTCTATCTTTCCCATTACATATGTACAGATGGAACCTCGTCATAAAGATCATTCCATAATTGGGGGCCACCACTGAGAAGGCCCTCTCCCTTGTTGCCAGACTCCCAGTTTCCCTCTGAATAGGCACCCGGAGGAGGGTCTTGGATGTTGAGCATAGTGTACAGGTGAGTTCATATCAGAAGAGGCATTCCATCAGGTATTGTGGTCCCAAGCCGTGTAAGGCTTTATAGGTTAATACCAGCACCTTGAATCGAACTCGGAAACACAGGCAGCCAATGCAAGCGGGCCAGAATCAGTTTTATATGTTCGGACCATCTGGTCCCTGTTACCAATCTGGCCGCTGCATTTTGCACAAGCTGCAGTTTCCGAACCGTCTCTTCCTTTATATGTATAGTTGCATGGAGGAGTATATCATGTATTCCCTGTATGTTTTCCTACAGCAAGAGGTCCTTTTCTGGCTTAGGCATGGTAATGTACCCTACAGAGCATGTATTTCCAGCGCATGAGCTTGATTTAGGCCTAGGAAAATGGCCATCATAGGGCCAGATTCCTAAAGTTGCTGAATTTTTTTTATTGTTTCTCATTTAGCTTTCCACTCTGTAAAGATGTCCCTACGGTCCTGTGGGAAGTGTACTGGTGCTCAACATTATATGGATTACTTTATCGTTGTAGTGCTAAGATATCAACCATGCAGTTGTACTTCATTTACCAAAAATATGTGTGTGTTTTGTTTGAGCAATCCACTGAGACATAGCAGCTTTGGTCAGCTGGAAGTCACTCTCCTGGCAGTCTCAACAAACACCAGTTCTACCTTATTACAGATGTGGTGTGCTTGGTGATGATAACTGGGAGATGGTGTATGAGAAAAACCACCATTCATATTATCCCTCGTTGTATTTAAGTGAATTAATAACCAATCCACAGTGGTAAATGTCTCTGGCTGGTCCCTGATGACTGGTCTAGAAATATATAGCCAGTACAGGCCAATTTGACTGGCTGAAACAATTTTGTGCTGAAAATTGATCTTTTTTGTTTAATTGGGATAAAAAAAAAAACCTAGGAATTTCTGACAGGTTCAGCTACTTTTACTACTGATTTTAACTGGAGCTCGTGCAGGACTTGGCATGCTGTTTCAGGTTATCAGAGTTTGACTTTTCATTGCTTGATTTCACTCAGTCAACTAAAAATGTGTTGACACATTTTTATATATAAAAAGCATGTGGTTATTTAATCGTGTAGAATCACTGAACACCTACCCAGAATTGTTATAATTATAGCAATGGAAAATAGACTTGCCTTCAAGTCGATCCCAACTTATGGTGACCCTATGAACAGGGATTTCATGGTAAGCGGTATTGAGAGGGGGTTTACCATTGCCTCCCTCTGAGGCTAGTCCTCCCCAGCTGGCTAGGGCCTGCTCAGCTTGCCACAGCTGCACAAGCCAGCCCCTTCCTTGTCCGCAACTGCCAGCTGGGGGGCAAATGGGCTTCTTGGGACTATGCAGCTTACCCACAGCTGCACAGGTGGCAGGGCACATAACCCCTGAGCCACTCACTGTGGGGTGATCTTAGTCAAACAATATATGAAGCCTTACCACAAATTTCAGCAGCTTGAACTGCTGTGCTGCTGTGTCTGGACAAATAATTTGGATGATGATGATCCTGTAACCTTCAGAGGCTGCAAGTAAAAATGAAATCAGAGATGTCCTTTATGATATATGAGAACAGAAAAAAGCTAGTAGACTTCAACAATTGCTATCACAATTGCTGTTTTCCTGCCTAAGATGTAATTTTGTAAACTTTGGGTGCATGAAAACAATTAACAACTAATATAGGTTAAGTGGGACTTGTAATTGGAAATTATGCAGTGGGCCTGCCCTGCTCAACAGTTTTCTTACAAAGTAGACTTAAAGATAATTAAAGATACTAGAAAAGTCCTGATTCTCCTCATTGCCTCTTCATGCATAGTGGATGCATAAACATTCTCCCAAACTGCTTATGTTTCCAGCAGTCAAGCAGGTGATCCCCAGATTTTGAAATGTAGATACCATCTCAGTATTGGTGAATTGGTTCTCTGAGACCTGGGAGCCTTGGAGATTTTTTTTTAAACCACTTTAAGGTTGTCCGAGGTCTTGGCAAAGCATAGGTCTTCCTCTCAGTGTGTTTTTTGTTTGTTTTTTGGTCTTACATTGAGACGCTATTAAATAAGTCTGAGCATTCTCTTCTATCTGCATGTGTTTAGGGGCTGTACCCTGCTCATGTTCCTCACCAGCCCCTCCAATTCCCCAGACCCCACCAACCCCTCTTGACAACCCCCTCTCTTTACACATCACCAAAGCCATCCCCTCCATTTACACCTGCCTTCCTTCCTGTGTCTCCATCTCCCTCCTCTGCTGTCACAGCAGCTCTTAAAAGTCTATTGTCATGCTGTAGTTGACAATGCCACCTGTCAGCAGCCAAGGAAACTGCTGTGTGATGACAGTCTTCGGCAAATATAGAATAGGATAAATGTTTAATAGCACTTTCTGGCCTCTGCTACCAACCGGAGGACCAAGGGCCACTGGAAGAATATAATGGGAAGAGTCTGGGCCCATCCATTGGCCAGAAAAGGAGCAGCTGTGGGGAGCTTGCTTCCCACCTCCCTGCCAGGAAGAACACTCTGTTCTGACTAGGAATGGGATCAGTTGGGTGGTGCTGGTTTGAAAGCATTCTGTTGATGTAACAGGCTGGTATCAATTCAAGCTCATTCTTTGTCCCCAAGCTGCTGCTTTTGCCTATCTGTTCCCCCACCTCAGAAAAAAAATACTATTAATTTTTAAAGGAATGTTGATAAATTAAAGGAAATAATGATAAATAGAAGGAAATAATGATAAACGTTTTTATATTAGTATCAATATTTTAGACATGTCATCATGTTAAAATAATATCTATCTCTCCCAAGCCAAACTGCCTTCGTTTTCTGGAAATAGTTGCAAAGGCAATGCACAACTGCCTCCAGAAATAAATATCCAGTAGAAGAACCGTGACATGGGCAGTACTTACCAACATGTTTCCCTGTTGATCACCAAAGACCATGCTCTCCTGGAAATAGCATACGCAACTATCAGCTCTACTGTTAGGCAGAAGGGGATAGCTACCTCAGGGTACTGATTTGGGGTGTTATGCATCAGTGAGGGGGAACAGAGTGGCAGCAGTATCCTCTTGGCAGTGGCACTGTTGCATTTGCCAGGATGGGTTAGGGTGAGGCAGCAGCAGCGGGCACCAACCCAGAGCTCATCAGACCTCACCACCAGCTTGGATTGCTTCTGTTCCAGTGAACATAATGCCACTGCTGGGAGGGCATCACTGCCACTTTGCCCTCCCTCACGTGCCGCTACAGGCATACCCCGCTTAACGTCGCCTCGCTTAACGTCGCCTCGCTATAACGTACATGCTCCATATGCCTGTATTTCTCCAGAAACGCAGCACAGCAGCAGAGGCTTTAGCGCGTGGGGGTGGAAATAGACGCAATTGCGCCACCGCAAATCAGCTGGGAGGCGCAATCGCAATCAGCTGGGAGGCGCGGCAGCGCAGCAGCAGAGGCTTTAGCGCGGGGCTTTGAGGCTCCGCATGAAGGAGAGGTTAAAAAAAAGTTTTAAAAGGTAGTGCTTCACTTTAAGGACATTTTCGGTTTACGTACTCGCGCTGGTCCCATTGAGCATGTTAATGCAAGGTATTACTGTATTGGCTTCATGTAACATTATTATTATTCATCCTTGTACAAAACAATTCTGTTCCAATTCATCCTTTTACAAAACAAACTAGTTCAATTCAGAGCTTGGAAAAGTTACTTTTTTGAACTACAACTCCCATCAGCCCAATCCAGTGACCATGCTGGCTGGGGCTGATGGGAGTTGTTCAAAAAAGTAACTTTTCCAAGCTCTGGTTCAATTAATGTTCATCCAAATGAACTTTTTAGTGCATAGTTTATATTTGGGGTGGGTGGGGAATGAGCATTCAGAAAGTTACAAGCTGCTGTGCTGAAGTATAGAGTCCAAAAGTAAATCAGGACACACACAAATAATTAGATGCCTGACAGACAGAATGTCAACAGCTTTCCCTATAATTGTATTTGTATGCTAGAAAAGACTTACCCTGTTTAATTTGTGCCAGCCAAAGGCTGTGAAAGGCACAAGATATAATTCACTTTGTTCCTTTGCCTGTACTTCTCACTGCAAATTGCTCCTGTTGGAAGAGAGCTAACCACTTCTGCAGGGAAAATACAGGATATGCCTCACATTCCTTCCTTCAGATTGCTTAGCAATAGTGATTGACTAAGCATCCTTAGCAACTGCAGCACCTCCATATCTACCTAATAAGCCTTAGAATATTGCCTCCACATTTTGCTTTGGTTTCTAACTTTCTTTTTATAGGTGTCTGATTAACTTACTTTTTATATTTAAAAAATGAAAGCTAAGAGTCTAGGTCCCCTGCCAGAGGTGGGGTGGTGGTGAGGGAATGAACATGAAGATGAACTAGAAATCATTCAAAGTTCTACCCCCAAATGAATTTAGTTCACCTTTACTTCACCCAGCAATTATGGGAATGACTTTCAGCTGTAGTTCAGACATTTTTGAACTACTTCATTCCAAGTACTTACTCTCTCTCTCTCTCTCTCTCTCTCTCTCTCTCTCTGTGTGTGTGTGTGTGTGTGTGCGCGCGCGCGCATGCAAGAGTATGGATGAAAGAGCATGGGGTGGCCACACCCACCACTGGCATATGGCCTCCAGAGAGTTGGCCAGTGGTGAACGCAGCCCTGGCTTTCCTGCCCTTGTAGAGTTTATGCACTACTTAGGGTGGCGTACAACAATTTAAAATCATAGTATCATAAAAGACAATAAAACATATACTGATAAAAAATGCATTAAGAAGAAAACAGAGACCACAGATAAAACATAATTTCTGCGTCAAACCGCAAACACTTTGCAGGCAAATACCTGTCGGAATTTAAAAATGACTGGCAAAAGACAGAGGGGGTTTGCTTCACAGGGCAAGGTGTTCTACAAGAAGACTGGTTTTTTTCTCTCTTCATGCAATGTTGTGGAAGGAAAACGAAAAAAGAAGCCCCTGAAGTAACTAAAATGCAGCTTGCTGAACTAACTAAAGCTCAGAAAGGAGCCACCTGTACAAATAGGAAACTTATACTCCAGTTTCATTTTAATTAGTCTCCTGAAGAACTCAAGAACCTTCTTCCTCCTCTGTACATGGAAGGCATTGAAAATACATGTCCATGTCTACTATTAAGTGATGTGCTTAAAAAAAACCCCGCTATATAGCTGGAAGTGTCACTATCCTAGTTAGTTTGGATGTCAAGGTAGCCCACTGGATAAGGCAACTGAGTCCAAAATGCTTATCGATGTTGAGATAATCATGATTTTAGTGACACAGCTGCCCAGACAGAAGTGGCTGAATAATGTATTTAGGCAATTGCCAAGATTATTATTACTATTATTTTGAGATGTGTGGGGGATGGTGGGAGTCATAGTCCAACAACACCTAGAGGGCCTCAGATTCTCTGTCCCTTCCCTAGGAGATTTAAGTAACTGGAGTTAAAGTGTTTGGTGTTTTCTTCATTTTTTTTCCTTTCAGAGCAAAGGGCAGAGATGCCCCATCAGGGGTGATTAACCCAAGCTTGCAAATCACCACTCATCTGATTGCCTGGGATGAGTAAAAATTGTTTCTAGGTGAGTCTATCCAGTGGATGGTATAACTGATCCCCTTCCACCTCCCACATTGCCCAAAAACTGCTTGCATCTAGGATCTGGTGATTTACATTGCATTATAGCAAACCTGAGGTTGCTAGACTATCCCATTGGCCACATTAGCCCATGGGTGCCTAGCCATAGCCATCTGGTGAAGGAGGTGACTGATTAAGTGGTTAGGGAGTTGGCAGTCTTTCTTAGGCCACAGAAATAGAGCAGAGCCAATTTTTGCAAATACCTTGTCCCACTGTTAAAAGCACCACCTTTGGGTGATGGAGGAAGCTGCAAACAGGAGTGATAATGTTTTACCGTTTAGTTAGAATGCGAAAAAGATTTCCTGCCCTCACTCTGGAAATTCTTTGTGATGTCATGACTTATGACGGAGCCAGATCTGACTGGCTAATGGCTTCATATCATAGTCATGTAGCCATATCATTGGGTTTTGTAATATTCATGCTGATTACATGATCTGTGATTGGCTGGGAACATATATTAACAGAAAGATGACAACATTTTTTTTAAAAATGGTGATGATGTCACTGAAGCAACAGCCAAGAGACACTAAACAGATATTAAAAGGCACAAAAATTGTGAGTATGGGCCTGAGACTTTTGGAAGGTCCCAAAGCTTCCTATTAATTGCACACACACAAAAGTTTGCTAAAAAAAATGAGGTAGTGCAACATTCATCTAACCACAACATTCAACACCAAAATGTGTTTACAATTTAAATTCAAAAATAAAATACCCAATTCCCTTTTGGATGAATTAAATTTCTTGGCTGTTGCAAGTCTTCAAAAATGAATGAGTTAACCCTAAAAAAAACCCTTGCTTTTCATTAAAAATAGAGGAATGTGCTGTTCTCACAAGCAAAACCTTCCATCACTGGGAGCTAGAGATTTTGCAGATTGAAGAGCTAAGCATGTAGCTTCTAAATGGCAGGGCACTGTCCTATTAGGAAAACAGATGATGATCCGCATGTAACATAATATGCTCATGGAATAGTTTAAAACATGCGTAGTGAATGAAGACCTGCCTGATCTAAGGTCAAATCTATTAAAGTGTAGTACTAAAAGTTTTCCAAATACCCCTCTAACTTTTCCTCAGAATAACTTGGAAACAAGACCAACAGACGGTTTCTATTTTTGTTAAAATGGAAACTGAGATGGCAAGGATTCATGGAATTTACCAAGCGAGGGAAATGCTTTTTCAATCTTAAATTCAAACAGAATAGAAATTATAGCCTTCCAGTGTTGTGGCGTTGTAATATTAGCCTTCCTCTTTTCCAGCTTCTAGCAGTTGCAGCAACTGGAATTTGGGAGTATATTTCCTAAATAAGCTTAATTCCTTCCAAAGTCTTCCACTTTTTTGTGAACTACTACACCACTTGGCACAAATCATATTATTGATTCTGAATAGAGAAGATCATTTTGTAATATTTTTTGCAGATAGTTAAAGGAGAACAAGGATTCCATTAACTATTTAGGGAGCTGAAACAACATTGTTTTCACTGTTTCTGCCTGCTCACTCCTAATACTTACTTATAGTGCAATCCTGTACATGTCTACTCAGAAGTAAGTCTCGTTATTTTCAATGGGGTGTATTCCTAAATAAATGTGTATACGATGGCAGTCATAATTTGTCTGAAGGTGCTGTGCCAAAAAAAGAGTTCTTGTAGGCACAGGTGATAGGGGTGGGGGTGACATGGGGAATGTTTATCTTGTAACCTGCCTAGAGAGGAGTAATGTGGGAAGAATATTTTGGTATTAAGTTACCATCATGTAGCTTCATAATGGAGGCTAATTGTCAAACTGGAAGAGAATATCAAGGGACTGTGGTGTCAGTACTGATCAGCAACAGCAATGAAGGAATAAAATATATTTAGATCTTGCTAACACAAAACTATGGGATTGCAACTCTGGAGACTAGAAGGAATTATGTTACACAAAAGATATGTGATTGCAGAAGGGGAAATTATAAAGTGGCAGCACAATCCTTCTCATTTCTTCTCAAAAGTAGGCCCTACTGAGTACAGTGGGATGTATTTCCAGATGGGTGGGCATAGGTTCGTAGCCAACATCAAGTCAATGTTAGAAGATATAAACATTCATTTCTTTTGAACGTTGAGTGATCCACCCATAAGGTCTGAATATAAATAATTATAGAAAAGAATCTCACATGAATCAGAAGCAGCTTTTTCCAAACATTTTTTCTGCACATTTAGATATGGGCCATGTCAACTCATGCTATACGTTTTTCTGTTAATATGCCCCCCAAGAAAAGGGCAATAAAAGTTTCACCAGCTGATTTTGAGGATTTTTTGAAGACCTTTATAGATTACTACCGTAGTCTCATAAAGGAGTCAAAATGGTCTGTAAACATGTTGCATTGTTCTAATCAGGAAGAAGACAAATGCATTCTCAGCAGCATCACCATGAAGAATGCTTATCTTTTATTGGGCATAGAAGGAGCTTTGTTCTTGATTGTCAGATCCAATTGGTTCACTGAATTTGATTTGAAGAATGGATACTATCTGAATGCAGTGGAGAAGGCAGAGAGACCTCAACCAGCTTTTATTACTACGGTGGGTATTTGGCAGTTCCGTATGATGATGCCATAGAAGTTGGGAAATGCTCTGGCAGTCTTCCAAAGGACGGTGGAACATGACATCAATATTGTTAAGTCATAGCATTCTTGGATTAGTTAATAATCTTTTCCACAAAAAAAACCCCAAGGACCCCAAAGCAAGGCTAATGAAGGTTCTTCAATGTTTAGTGGAACAAGGGTTAAAACTGCCAGTTCCCAAGTGCAAGTTCTTCCAAACGTCTGCTAAGATTTAGAATATGTTCTTTCACAATAGAGCATTGTTACATGTGCTCCAATCTCTGAGCAGTGAGATGTTTCAGAGGTTCCAGTGCATGGCCAAGGACTGGTTTCCTTGAAATGAAGGTCACTGGTAGCTGATGGCATTTCTGTGATATATGATGTTCTTGACACATATATACATAGCATAACCTGGAAGGTTCATAACAAAGTATTATATTGTGCAAAGATAAACTACAGCAATAATTACACAATTTCTGCCTGTGGGCTTACAATCTAACACATACAACTCAGAAGGTTAAAGAGATGGGGAGAAAGCAGAAAAACAAGCAAATTCAGGCAATAATTCTTCATAAACTTACATAAACAATGAATGACCAGATGGAAAGACTTCTAGTAGAAGCCAAGTCTGAGAGTGGAGAAGTCAAGTGCCAGTTGGCCCCAGATGAATTGATGGAGTGGGGTAGTATATGACCTAACCCTGACAAGTTGTCAGCTTTGAAAGACTGTCCAAGGGTAAAAGCAGTGAGGACATTTCTGGGATTTGGAAGATATTATGGGGGACTTATTGGAAGATATTGAACTGTAACCAATGTACAGTGGTCTGGTTCTTGCTGAGGTGGTCATTCTCTGTCTAGGCTGTACTACTTGAGACTTCAGGTAGAGACTCACATTACTGAATGTTCCACCAAGGGGGAAATATCCTTGCATTTAGAAAACTAGGATGACAGGGAGAAGGGTTCTATCCTAGCCGTCTCCCTGATGTGCTAGTTTTGTATGTTTACGATTTTTTTCATCATCATGTAAGCCCTCCATATCCAGTCTTAAGTGGTACATTGCAGACAAAAACAACAACAACACCTAAGTTAGAACTAGCCTATTAATAAACCTTTGACATTGTTCTTGATAGGAATAGTATAAGAAGGGAAGGAAGGATACCATGGCCTTGGAGTTCTCAAGAACCAAAAGATCAATGGGCTGATGAGTATCAGGAAGCAGCAGAGCCCATAAAACAAATGCTGATAACTGTGTGTGTCTTGGGGTTTGCTGAATGGAAGCTCCCAATATATTACATACAGATGCTGGCTTGACAAGATTAGGGGCAGCTCTGTATCAAGAACAAGGAGGACATCTCAAAGTGATTACATATGTCAGTAACGGATTAAGTGCAAGTGAAAGGAAATAGCCTGTACATAAACTTGAGTTCCTATACTTTTAATTTGCTATATCTGAGAAATTCAGTGACTTTGTTTGGAGTGAACGTTGAGATTAAAATTGATAACAGTCCCTTAACCTGTATTCTTAAAACAGCAAGCTTGTATGCCACCTCTCACTGATGGATAACAGCACTGGCAATATATGATTTCATCATCAATGTGAGGTAGGTCAGGTAAATTGAATACAGATGGGCTTATCTGACTGACCTCATGACTTTGGCATAAAAGGTAGAACTGCACAAAATTACCAGAAAGTGTTTCAGAAACATTATCAAGAGCTACACTTGACACTGGGGGCTGGTCATCAGCTACACTTGGGATAGTTTGTTAAGAGCTGTATGATAAACTTTCCATGCCCCTTCCCCCAATTGCTTACACTTGAGGCAGATTAGAGTGCACAGAGTTGTGAACGCAATCTTGACCAAAAAACTATTCATGTGGATTACTTATATTCACTAATAGGCAAAAAAACCCTTGCAATTTAAGGACGTACCTGTAGCCCACAGATATGTCTATCCAACTTTAAAAAGCAGGGAAATTGGGCAGCTATAGTGAATGCACCAGGGGAGCAGCAGACCTGACCTCCTCTCTGAGATATTGGACTGCCCTACACATTTGTCAAAATGCAAACACCATTTGGGTTGGTCTTTCACAGTCCAATCCACTTCCAGTGTAGCTTGGAAGAATTTGGTAACATGTCCCTCTGAGTATATGGTGAGTGGTGGCAACACCTGCCATCTCCAAAGATGGAGAATTATATTTCTGTATGTTTGTTGGTGTTCTTCTTACTTTGCTTCTTTCCTGTGTTACTACTATTTGTACAGAGAATCTAAACTAGAAAATTTTATTTCCCTCATTATTCATCCTAGAAATCTGTGTAAAAATTATTTTTATTAACTTTGAAGCCTTTTTATTGATCAATGTCATATGATGGTGAAGACAGCCTTTAGTGTTTCAAATTGGAAGTTATGTTCTATTTTGGGTGCATTAACAGTTGAATCTGAAACTGCAGTTTAATGTAAAATCAGACTGATTACAATATGTTGCTACTTCAGCTATGACTCTAGCTGTTGGAAAAAAGAGGATGCATGTTTTCAGCCTGCTATGTTTAAACCACTTCCTTTAAGGCAAGGTGGGCACGGTCAATTAAAAACATAGAGCACACCTAGAATTTTGCTAGAATATATTTTACCTCCCACTGTTTTATCTTGTGCAAATTGAGACACACCTGATGTCTACTGGAGACTATTCTGGAGAATAGTCAGTGCCATTATTCCACAATTATTTTTGGAGGGTTTTTTTAGTGTAAATTTTGCAAAGTGTTGCTGTAGTTCACATACTCGCAGAAATTGAAACAAAAGAAAATGATTTCCTATAGGAAACTTCACTAAAATTGCAAAGTAAAGCAAAAATATTTAAAGTGACCTTCTGAACTGCCTTAATAATGTTGCTTCCTCTGCTAAAACAAGATCAGCACAGCACATATCTTGTTTCTGTTCTTTGGGCTGATTGCAGGTGTTGCCACCACTCACCATATGCTCAGAGGCACATGTTACCAAATTCTTCCAAGCTACACAAGAAGTGGATTAGACTGTGAAACACCAACCCAAATGGTGTTTGCATTTTGACAAATGTGTAGGGCAGTCCAATATCTCAGAGAGGAGATCAGGTCTGCTGCTCCCCTGGTGCATTTACTATACCTGCCCAATTTCCCCGCTTTTTAAAGTTTGATAGAAATATCTGTGGGCTACAGGTATGTCCTTAAATTGCAAGGGTTTTTGCCTATTAGTGAATTTCTCTGCTTTTTAGTCAGGGAGGTAAGAAATGGGATCCTGTGCAAATTTGCTGAGAATGGATTGCTCATTTGCATGCGTATTGAGTTCAGTGGGATTTACTCCCATGCTTAGGATAGGTGAAACTGTCCGGGGGGAGGGAGGGAGGGCTGGAGTGGGCAGGGGAGGAGGAAGAAGGAAGAGGGGAGGGAAGGAGGAAGGAAGAGGAAAGAGGAAGGAGGGGAGAGGCAGGTCTGATCATTTGTATGCTTATTGAGTTCAGTAGGATTTACTCCTATGCAATCATGGTTAGGATAGGTAAAACTGACCATGGAGGAGGAGGAGGGGGAGGGGAAAGGGAAGGAGTGGATTGGAGGGGGGCAAAAGAAGGGGGAGGGGAGGGCAGGTTTGATCATTTGCATGCTTATTGAGTTCAATGGTATTTACTTCCGTGCAATCATGCTTAAGATAGATAAAACTGACCATGGGGAGGAGAAAGGGGAGGGGAGAAGGGGGAAGGGTAAGAGTAAGGAGGGGATTGGAAGGGGATGGGGATGGGGAGGGAGGGGCAAAGGAAGGGGGAGGGAAGGGGCAAGAGGGAGGGGATAGGAGGGAGAAGGGAGGGTGGGTTTGATCATTTGCATACTTTTTGAGTTCAGTGGGATTTATTTCTGTGCAATCATGTTTGAAAATGGAAATGGACTGCCTTCAAGTCGATCCCGACTTATGGCGACCCTATGAATAGGGCTTTCATGGTAAACAGTATTTAGAAGTGGTTTTACCATTGCCTTCCTCTGAGGCTGAGAGGTAGTGGCTGGCCTGAGGTCACAAAGTGAGTTTCATGGCTGTGTGGAGATTCAAACCCTGGTCTCCCAGGTCGTAGTCCAACACTGACCTGGGGGAGGGGGAGGGAGGGTAGGAGGAGGGGGAGGAGATTGGGTGGGTGCGCACTGGGCAGAGTGGAAGCCCCTTTCCTTTCTAAAGGAAAACATTGTGAACAGTATCATTGCTTTTCAGCGTTTCCCCAACCTTTTTATTCTACAGCAGGCACATGTAGCCTCCCACCCATACTTAAAGCAAAGCTGTCCCTGGCCACATCCACACCAGGCCTTTATTCCATTTTGGACAGTCATGGCTTCTCTCAAAAAATCCTGGGAATTGTAGTTAGTGAAGGGTGCTGAGAGTTGCTAGGAGATGCCCTGTTCCCCTCACAGACCTTCAATCAGAGTGTCTGTTAGACCAGTCTGGCCACTGGAGCTCTGTCAGTGGAATAGGAGTCTCCTCTCATCACCCTTCACAAACTACACTTCCCAGGATTCTTTGGGGGAAGTCATGACTGTCTCACGTGAAATCAAAGTCTGGTGTGGGTGTGGCCCCCTGATTAGCCAAGCCAAGCAGCTGTGAGTGTGGCTTTTAGAACACTGACAGTTGGTTCTTACTGAGCATGCTCGACATTATCACTGAGTCGAAGCCAAAATTTCTTGTTAATTAAAACTCAGCCAGGCATTTTTTTAAACTTTTAAAGTGCAGAAGATGAAGGTCAGAGTATGGGGCAAGGTCAGTAATAGGATTACAGGTACTCTGTGAACATGGCTGATTTTTAATGAATGTCAGCAGATTATGAGAACAGAAAAAGTCCAAAAGGGCTCTGGGTTTTTTTTCTCTCTTTTTACACTTTGAACTCTCAGTTCTCTCTGACTGTTTTGTGTATCGCCATGAAAATTCAGAGGGTTGTTAAGCAAGTGTTTCTGAGTTCAGAACTGTACTTTCTGTAAGGTTTTGTTTTGAAATGATCTTATGGGAAGCATCAGAATGGCATGGGGGGTATTTTCAATATAACATTGCGGAATGTGAAAAATCCACGCTGGCTATAGTATATAGCCACTCTCGTGGCTGCATAATTCTGCAATTGCCTGGCTGCTTTGCATGATATTTGGTATGGATGGATCTAGGAAAGGTGTTTCTTAGTAACAGCTTTAGCCACAGGTTTTGCCAACTTAGACCATTTAGCTATATACCTAAACTGATTTTTCAGTCATTCCCTTTTACCTGGAAATTGCATTTCTGTGAAATGGAGCCAAGATTTTTAGCAGAGAATTCTCAGCAGCAAACTGAAATTCCCAGAAGGGAATTGCCCTTCGGGGAAAGCCATGACAGTTAAAGTAATACAAGACATATATGAGTTTGTCATGTAGTTATGCTCAGATTCTTTCCCATCATGTTGCTGGTTTTGGACTTATTTGCCTACATATGTGGGTTTTAGCCCATGGACAGAATTCAGCTGTAAACCAGCACAGAACAGTCTGAAATCATCAATCTCTGAATATTCCTGTAACAGAACAACCTGTTCCTGGAAGGATTGAATCAATTTCCTTTATTTCATTTCCATCTCCTGGAAATCCCAGGGTTTCAATTCTTCTCCTTCTACTTCAGACTCCAAGAGCTTATTCTGTTATATTACTTGCCAGTGTAGAAAGCATACATATTTAAGACAGGAGTTTGAGTCCATGTTTTAAAAATAAAAATGTCCACGCCAGTGAATGCGTGAATGAATCTTGGATTGTTTTTTGTTTTGTTTTCATATCCCAGTGTGGTATTCAATGCTAGTCCTACTCAGAGTAGACCCACTGAATTTAATTGACATGACTAACTTAAGTTCATTAAATTTAATTAGTCTACTTTAATTAGTAGGACTTAGTTCAATACAACCCCCAATGATGTGGTGAGGTATTTAGATGCCTTTATTCATATGTTATTTCCATTATCTCCTGTTGGGCAGTGGTATTTAACTTTGGAGTATAGCCATTGATAAGATCCCTATGAATTCTACTCTTTCCTGCACCACCACTCAGAATGGAACATTGGTGATGAGAACAAGAGAAACCCCAAGAGACACCAGATGTTATAAAACAAGGTAACTATTAAAGCATGGCGTTCAAGTCGCCTTGCTTAAGCTGTCACAACATAATGTAGTTTGCATTCCTCTTCCTTTTGCGGTGGTCAAGCCATTCTTCAAACTTGAAACTTAAGATGGTGTTCCGAACATGGGAGCCAGCTTTAAGCCTCTATTGACAGATGGGGTCAAACAGACCCTGAGTGCACTGGGGAGATAAAAAATCCTATTTTGTGTGTGTGGCAGTCTTCTACAGCTTCCATGTTCCAGGTATGACAAATTGCCATGTGGCATTTTGGGGCCAGCATCATTGTTTTTATTCTTACAGTTTTTGGGATCAATTGTACCCCTACTGGAATGACTGAAGAAATATTGAAAAACCATGATTATATGTGCTAGGCATCAAAGTGACCTCGCAAAATGCTGTTTAGATTATTTTTCTTAAATGTCAACAGAAGCTTAGCCCAGAACCTCTTATTTCCATTTCTTGTGAAAGAGTACACTGTGAAAACACAATACATCTATTTTCATAATTGATTAATGACTACTTTCTTCATCACTTTAAGTAATATCAGAGGCCAATAATATATTGCAGGTATTTAAAAATCCATTTACAAACATGCATTGTTAAAAAATCTAGTTGGAATGCTCTTTCTGACCAAACAAAACTGTTTTTCATCATAGTTAATGCTTTGTGCAATACTTACTAATTTGGTTTTTGGAGATCACTGTGATCCCAATTGCATTTGCAAATGTTTGCAAGCAACCTGCACCCCCACCTCAGCAGGTGGCCAGACTTAATGGCAACTCTCAATAGATGACCATTTTCCCTCAGTTCAGAGGAAGATCTTTTGCAAAATCTGTTGTTGAAGGTTGCCCTCAAGCATCTTTGTAACCAGCCAACCTCAGCAGCTCAAAACCTAGGCCAGACAGTGGCTGAGAAACTAACACATTTTTTAGGGTTCTTGGTGAAGTATAACAAAAGATAACTTAAACAATACCTAGAAGATTGTTTAACTCCTTAGGTTGGAAGGTGGTCGTGATCCTGGTATAATTTTTGGAAAATATGCTAGTATTGTGAGAAAGTTAATCTCTGTGGGTTTTGATGCTATATGAGATGTTCACCATTTGTAAGCCACTTAAGTTTTTTGGCTAAGAAAGCATAGAAATCTAATAAACTAAGGTTGCAATCCTGTATACCCTTTCCTGACAGTAAGTTCTGCTGATCTGAATAAGGCTTAGTTCTGAGTAGTAGACGTACCTTGGATTGTACTGCAAAGCTGCAGTCCTATACACACTTACCTGAACTCAGTAGGACCTCCTTCTGTGCAGACATGCACAGATTGCAAGTGACCATCATCTTTCCCACTTCACATATGAAATTTCCCATGTGTCTCCATGTGATAAAGTATGCTACTTTGGTTTTGTCAGTCACTCACGTACAAAAACCAAACTAAGACACTCTGGACAGTGAGGCAGTTAGGTAATTTTAGACTCTGGACTTAACGATTTCATAAGGGGGGCTCTTTAGATTGTTAATATGTATTAGTTCACTTTAAAATGTAGTGAGCCATCCCTGCTGCATTCAGGGGCCCCTCCTGCTTATTCTGCTGAGTAGGGCCCTGGACATCTGCCCCAAAGTTGTGCCATGATGGCAGTATTAAATCTGGGCTGATAAATGGACAGGCAAAGGTGACTATCTTGACAAGTGCCCACTTTTGTTTCTCAAAGAAAAGGGAGTGTAGATATTATGTGATAGAAATGAAAATGCTTACAAATATTCTGGTGGTTTAACATAAAACATGAGGCTCAAACATTTTACTTCCTTATTAACAAACATTTTAAGGGTTGGTAATCCAGAAATTCTTAGTTTTCCATATTCTTACATAACCCTTGGAGTCCTGATTTGATGTCAGAAGTAGATGCAAAGTATTTCAAGGAAGTAAATAACTTTGCATCAAGAAGCATCAGGCATCTCATAAGGAGGCAAAAGACAGACGTGCAACATATAAGCTTCCTGCCTAGTGACTGCAGAGGATAATAGTGTCAGTTCAGGTATGCTCCAGCTATGTGGCCAAAGTATCTGAGGTTTGTAGTCTGGACTAGGAATGTACTAGAATTCCACCCAGTTTGAATTTGGTACTGAACCATTAATTCACTTATTGTTGTGAACTGAATTTTTATGTAGCAATTTTCCATGGCTATTTTCAAAAACAGATTTTTTTAAAACTGCCTGTAATATATCCATACTAACAATGATAATTTTATCAATATTTCCTTTAACAATATTGATATTTCCTTTAAAAATATTGATATCAATATTTTTGGGAGGGAAAAATGGATCAGTATGCCCGGTAGCAAATGGCTGCCCATTTGCTACTGGGCCAAGTTCAAGGTTTTAGTTTTGGCATACAAAGTCCTATACAGCTCAGGACCAGGATACCTGAAAGTCCGTCTTACCCCTTATATGCCCAGTCGATCACTGCACTCTGCAGGTGAGGGCCTCCTGCAGATACCATCTTATCAGGAGGTTCGTTCTGCACAATATAGGAAACGGACCTTTAGTGTGGTGGCACCTACCCTGTGGAATTCCCTCCCTTTAAATATTAGGCAGGCGCCATCTCTGCTATCTTTTCGGTGCCTTTTGAAGACTTTCCTCTTTCACTAAGCCTTTTAGGTTGAGACCTATCCCAGTCTGTGTCTGTGTCAGAATTGGTTAATATGTTTTTTAATAATGTTTTTAACCCTTTTTTAAGTTTTTTTTTAAAAATGTTTTTAATACTGTTTTGTTTTAATGTATTTTAAGATCTGTTTTTATGATGTTTTAAAGTGTTTTAGTGCTTTGTTTGCTGCCCTGGGCTCCTGCTGAGAGGAAGGGTGGGATATAAATAAATAAATAAATAAATAAAAGCAGATAACAGACAAAGAACGAACTCAAATTGATACTGGCCTGTTAGGTTAACGTAATGCTTTCAAAGTGGCACTGATCAATGGATTCCATCCCTATTCTAGACACAGTTCAGGAAGATATTTAAAAAATGCTGCCTGGGATTGTTTACCTTTGGCTATTGAGCAGCAAAAGTGTTAGCCAATGTTTTCTTCTGGTAAATAAGCACACTAAAGCTGCTTTACTTCTTTAGGTTCAGCTCAAAAATTGTATCTCTCAACACTTCCCACCTGCAACTGTCGAACAGCACAGTCCTTTGCATGCCTACTCAGAGAAGTGGATCCTATTCAGTTCGATGGGACTTTCAAGTAAGTATGCGAAGGAGTGCAAGCTTACCTATGCATGCATGTGAATAAACTCCATTGGACTCAGTAGAATCTACTTCTGAGTGAGCATATATAGGATTGCAATGGATGAGATGTAGGGCTGCCAAACTCAAGATATTCAGAATTCATGAGAGAAGTTTTTGAATAATTTAGCTGTGGGATTTTAAAAAAATAATGCAGAGTTCAAATGTGTGTATATTCAATATTTAAACCTTTAGCCCTTTAAAATGTGCTGTAATTTGGCATGAAGGTAAAAAAGTACTATAGAACCTAAGAAGGACATTATTATTATTATTTATTGCACTTTTAGACCGCCCTTTAGCGACAAGCTCTCAGGGCGGTGTACAACAAGATAAAAACAGATTAAAATACAGGTGTGGGTATAATACAATATGAAAACATATTTAAAAACAAAATTAAGACAAAAAATTAAAATTAAAATAGATTAAATTTAAAATTTAACATTTAAAATGCCTGGGCAAAGAGGTAGGTCTTTACCTGGCGCCGAAAAGATAATAAGGAAGGCGCCAGGCGTATCTCGACAGGGAGGGCGTTCCATAATTCGGGGGCCACCACTGAGAAGGCCCTAGCTCTAGTTATTGCTCTCCGGGCCTCCCTATGCGTTGGAACCCAGAGAAGGGCCTTCGACGTCGAGTGCAGCGACCGGGTAGGTACATAGCGGGAGAGGCGTTCCGTCAGGTATTGCGGTCCGATGCCATTAAGGGCTTTATAGGTAAGAACCAACACTTTGAATCTGGCCCGGAAACATATTGGTAGCCAGTGCAGCTGGGCCAGGACAGGTGTTATATGGTCAGATTTTTTAGACCAAGTAAGAACTCTGGCCGCAGCATTCTGCACCAGCTGAAGTTTCCGAACCGTCTTCAAAGGTAGCGCTACGTAGAGTGCATTACAGTAGTCCAATCTAGAGGTTACCAGAGCATGGATAACTGTGGCGAGGTTCTCCCTGTCCAGATAGGGTCGCAGTTGGGCTACCAGCCGAAGCTGGTAGAACGCATTCCGTGCCACCGAGGCTACTTGCGCCTCCAGTGACAGGAGCGGATCTAATAAGACCCCCAAACTACGGACCTGCTCCTTTAGGGGGAGTGTAACCCCATCTAGGGCAGGTCGGACATCAACCATCTGGGCAGAGAGCCCCTCCACCACAGCATCTCAGTCTTGTCAGGATTGAGTCTCAGTTTATTAGCTCTCATCCAGTCCATTATCGCGGCCAGGCAGTGGTTTAGTACATCAACAGCCTCACCTGAAGAAAATGAAAAGGAGAAGTAGAGCTGCGTATCATCAGCATATTGCTGGAAACGCACTCCAAATCTCCTAATGACCCCACCCAGCGGCTTCATATAGATATTAAAGAGCATGGGGGACGGAACTGAACCCTGCGGGACCCCATATTGGAGTACCCAGGGACTCGAGTAATGCTCTCCAAGCATCAACTTCTGGAGACGATTCTCGAGGTAGGAGCACAGCCACTGCCAAGCAGTGCCTCCAACTCCTAAATCCGCAAGTCGCCCCAGAAGGATACCATGGTCGATGGTATCAAAAGCCACTGAGAGATCAAGGAGAACCAACAGAGTTACACTCCCTCTGTCTTTCTCCCAACAGAGGTCATCATACAGGGCGATGTTTACTTAGAAGTCTCATTGGGTTCATTGGTCTTACTCGTAGGTAAGTGGAGTTAGGATTGCAGCCTAACTCATATGTGTTCAACCAGTGGGTCACAAGGCCAGTCTACATGGGTCACAGTGAAGTTGTTGCCTCTATGTTGGGACACCAACTCAGGCTGATCAGACCAATGGAGCATTACATGTGGTATCTGGGCTAGGATGCATTATTCTGATCAGACACACATTCTGTCAATTTCAGTGAGTGCTATAATGTGGCAGGAGAAAGGCATGAGCCTTTTCAAGTAAGATACATATTTCTGGCCAACCGTTTGTCCCACCTTCCTATAGATATGCCTTTAGCGAGGAAACCCTGCATGGAGCAAGGGAGCTCTGTTCACTGTCTAGTCTATTTCTGTAGCTTTCTAGGCGTCTGTGCTGGGGACTAGAACATTAAAGTGTTAGCCACAGTGTAATAGCTTGGTTGCCCAGTAGTTGCCACCATGGCATCAGCTGGGGGTCCCAGGCTGTGACAGTGACAAAAAAATGTGTTCTGAACACAAAAATACACAGAGAAGTGAGATGATTGTTTCCAGGAAAAGTACTCACAGGACTACTCTGGAGTTCTTGAAAGATAAATCATCAACATATGTTTCTTTATTTCACAACTCATTGTAGCTTTTAAGGTTAGCATACCTTGTAGATGTGTTCAGCTGCTTGAATGAAATCAGAAAATTCCATTGACATGTTTCCAACCGTTACACAGTTTTTTGAGGAAGATCAAACAGTAAATTTTGCTTGTATCAGAGGAGGTATTGTGTTATGCAACATGTAGAACAATTAATTGAACGATTCAGTGCCTATTTTCCCCACAATTTATGTGAAGGTATACAGTGGATACTATCACCATTCACTGTGCACACAGAGTCACTGGAATAATGGTACAAGTTGCAGAAACAATTCCTTGAACTCTGTTGTGACACAAGCTTAAAAGTGCATTTTCAGCAACTAAGATTACCAAGGTTTTGGGTTTTGGATAGTGAAGAATATCCAGAATTGGGAAGTGAAGCTATCATCTGCTGCCATTTGGTAGCACCTGTCTTTGTGAGGAAGGTTTCTCAACAATGGTTAATTTCCAAAGCAAAACCAGTTTAGCTACAGGAATTGAGCTGTGAGTTATACCTTCTAATATCACCCTTCACTGGAATGAAATCTGGAAGAACGAACATGCCGAGGTGTCCCATTGAAATTGTGAGTCTTCACTGGTTTTCTGAATCCTTTAGCTAAGATCAAGTGTAAAAATCACTAGTTTTCATTTAGTGGCAATGCTAAGGTAATGTTATGAGTGGCATTAAATGCTAATCCTATTCAGAGTAGACCCACGGAAGTTAATAGACATGATTAACTTAGTTCATTAATTTCAATGGGTGTATTCTGAGTAGGACTCAGTTGAATACAACCCTATGTATATTGCCCTGTGAATTGCCATTTTAGAATGAATAATGTGCATTATTAGCACTAATAAATATCAAAAGTGAAAATGTGAAAGTGGGTCCCCTGTTGGAGGTTGGGAGTCAGAGGTGAGTCTTGGGTCTGGACCAGTTGAAGACCACTGATTTAGACAAATTCATGGAAGATAAGGCTATGTGGGCACAGGATGCTGGACCAGATGGATCTTTGGTCTGATCCAACAGGGTGTTCAGTTCTTACATTCTCACGTTCCATTGCAAGTTATACCAAACTTAGGAGGGATTTGGTCGAGCTCATATGCAGATTTGTAAACTGATGGAGTTGTATTCTATAGGGGTATATAGGATATAATGTTTTAATGTAGTTTGCTTTAGTTTTGTTTATTTGTTTACTTTAGTTTGTGATTTTAATAGTTTTAGCTTTCCATTGCACTCTATGGGTACAACTACAAACCTTCTCAAGTTGGCTTTCTGATACTGTCACATCGCCTTCTGGTGGCAGCTGTCTCTTCAGTGTCTCCCATTCACTGGAGAAGTGACTGTCAGGCATCAGGTGGACACAGCACAGAGAGATGCTCCCACTGGCAACCAGTAGGAGTCGAAGGACAGCCATCCCATGCTGTAAAGAGGTACGAGTGCACAGTGAGACCTGCTGTCTGACTGAGGAGAAATGAAAATTGCATTTGAGAAGATGGGAGAGTGAGAAAGAAAGTTTATTTATTGATTGATTTATTGCATTTGTATACCGCCCCATAGCCAAAACTCTCTGGGCAGTTTACAACAATTAAAAACATTAGAAACAAATATACTGTTGTGCGCCTCCCCAATCTCCGAGCGGTGAGATTTCAGGGGTCCCTGCCCTCATCCAGGGTTTGGTTTCCTTTGGAAAGAAGGTCGGGGGAGACTGTGCTGTCTTTATGAAATATGGTTTGTTTATTTACACACATTCCAGCCTGAGCTTAGAATGGAGGGGTTCAAGGCATCAGCAGTCCAATATCCAGCTTTCCCATCAGTGTTACAGGAGGCATCCTATAGCCATGGGGCAGAGAGACAGCCTCTCTGCCTGCCTCCAGTTCCCAGCCTTTCTTTAGACACTCTCTAAAAACACTCAAAGCACAAACCTCTGCTAGCCGCCAAGAGGGAGAAGGGGCTCTCCTGAAGAGTTTCAATGACAAAAGGATCTTCCTGGCCGATTCATCAGTTGCTGGGAACCTAATAGACCCATTAACAACCTGGCCATGCTGTTAGCTTAACAAAAGAAACTCCCTCACCCCAAGGCACAGGATTCCAAATCAGAGGCTGGAAGGGGACTCACAGGGATCATCCATTCCAAACCCCAAACTCACAACAATACAAATTTAAAAACACATTTTTAAAAAGCAATTTAAGAAACCCTTATCAATATCTGGTTTGTAATGCACAGGGTACCTTTCTCCTGAAAGTGCTTAGCACTGTGGGTGTCACTGCCTCTCTTCTTCGGCAGACAGCAATTGTGGAACAACATAATGGCCAGTTTCTCTCTGTTTCCAGTGGGCAGCATCAGCACGAGATCACAATGGCCAGGCTGTCTCCTTCAGGGAAGTAGCATCAGCATGAGGTCACAATGGCCAGTCTCTGTCTCCTCCAGGCAGACAGCATCAGCATGAGGTCACAATGGCTAGTGTCTCTCTCTTTCAGTCAGGCAGCATCAGCACAAGATCACAGTGGCCAGTCTCTCACCTTCAGGGAGATTGCATCAGCATGAGGTCACAATGGCCAGTCGCTCTCCTTTGGGGAGGCAGCATCAGTGTGAAGTCACAATAGCCAGTCTCTTTAGAAGGCTTTTAAAAAGAAGTAGACCAATTCATGGAGGTTAAGGCTGTCAATAGCTACTAGCCATGATACCTCCAGTGTTGGAGGCATTATTCTTCTGAATTGCTGGGAATCACAGGTGGGGAGAGTGCTCTTGCACTCAGGTTCTGCCTGTGGGCTTCCCATAGTCATTTAGTTGGCCACCATGAGAACTGGATGGTGGACTAGATGGATCTTTGACCTGATTCAGCAGAGATCTACTTATGTTCTTGGGTTCTTAAAACAGTTGCATCAGCACTCAGCATTAAGTCACAGTACTAACAGCGTAAGTTTCTAGGCATTCAGCAGACATTTTCTGTTTCTATGTTTCAACATGAAGAGCTTTGCAGGCTGTACCAGCCATGCCGCTAGGCAGAGTAAGGCAACTGCCTCAGGTGGCAGATGCTAGGAGCAGCGGTGCTAGGCTATTCCTCCAGATTCCCCCTCATTCCTATCTGTTGCCACATGACCTCTCCTGGGCCCTATAGTCTGACCTCCTGGCTCAAGTATTGTGAAGGACATTATCCTGTCACTAGGGTTGAAGTTAACTTCTCAACATGGAATTGGAAAGGGTTCCATTTGTCCTTCGCCTCAGGTAGTAGTGAGCCAATTCCGTTTGCTAGGGAAGTGGTTGTAGGCATGAGACTGGGGATGGAGAAGGATTTGAGACATGGGGGGATTTGGAAACGAAGGGTTGGATCCAGACTAGTCATGGATAGAATAGATCCATTGAAATCAATGGGCCTTACATTAATCATGACTTAATTTCAGTTGATTTCAGTGGGTCTTCTCTGACTACAACTGGACTGAACCTTAGTACTCCCAGTTTGGAAATACCTCAGCCATTCAAACCCCATCTGAATTTAATTTTGACTCATAATGCTATCAGTCCTTTTGATTTTCTCCCCTCCCTTTTTCTCTCACTTTCCCAAACCTACCAAGTTACTTGATCTGAGTCCAATTGTTTGTTGTTTATTGTTGTATCAAAACATTTATGTCTTGCTTTTCTACCTCATATAACCCACTCAAGGCAGATTATAGCACGAAGATCTAAAAACAATCAGAAACAAAAATCAGGCAAGAATACAAAGTTCATAAAGGAGCAAGAGACAGAAGATAATATAAACAAGAAGACAGCAGGGCTCACACACAAAAGCAACAAAACCCTTTCCGAATGATTCCTAGCTTGCGTTCACATTTTTCACAACCACTGCACACTGGGTCGACATCCTCATTAGTTATCCACTATGACCTCAAGGTCTCTTTCCTGGTCAGTCACTGCCAGTTCAGACACCATGAGCATATATATGAAATGTATATATATTTTTGTCCCACCGTGCATCACTTTACACATGCTTACATTGAATTGCATTGGCCATTTTACATGCAATGTGGAGAGATCCTTTTGGAGTTCTTCACAACCTGTTTTTGTTTTAGCCGCCCTGAACAATTCAGTATCATCAGCAAACTTGCCTACTTCATGTCACCCCTGTTTGCCTCAGTTCCCTGCCAATTTGATAGTACGGGCGCAGAGATCTGACCTATATTTCTCAAACAAAATTGGACTCTTATGATAAGGAAAGTGATAGGGAAACGCACCAGGAAGTGTGGGATAACAATTGTTGGATGTATAACCTCCACAGAAACAAATCAGAATGAACACTCAGTGAACAGCTGATGTATAACCTCCCCACAAATTTTGTGCAAGTGAATCAGGATGAATGCTCAGTAAACAGTTTGCCTGGAAGTGACCTTGGGATCAAAAGAGAAGTAGCTTGTGGAAGGCATTCTATGAGCCTGCGGATTCTCTAGGAGCGAAGCCACTCCAGTTCTAAGAACTGGAGAGTAAGCTGCTCTGAGTTCAGTGGCCCTTACTTCTGAGTAAACATGCAAGGGCTTGCAGTGCATGTATACCCGACAGCAATTAATAGAGGTGCTGGAAAATAAGTGAGTGGAAGAAAGACTGTAACACCCTGTAGAAGTCTGAGCAGTTAAGAACTCCAGTATGATTCATGCTTTCCAGGACTGAGAAGCAACAGTCCAGGCAAGTTTAATTGAATTTCAAACCCAAATTAAGTTGTGAATCTATTGATACTTAGCATTTGCTAAGAAATTGGGGAATAAGATTCCTCCCAGACCCAGTAACAAAGACATTACTTTTGTTTAAATAAAGCCATAACTTTATTGCTGGGACGGGGAATCTGTGGCCCTCTAGATGTTGCTGGGGTACAACTCTCATCATCCCTCACCATTGGCCATGCTGGGTGGGGCTGGTGGAAGCTGGACATCTATGTTATTGAATTGTGTTCTCTGCAAGGACACCCCTAGGTGCCTATCTAGGCGGTCTGCACATATATCACCTGTTCTGGCTCGTTTGCACTGGCTACCTATTTGTTTCCGGGCCAAATTCAAAGTGCTAGTTTTGACTTATAAAGCCTTACACGGTGCGGGACCACAATACCTGGCGGAACGCCTCTCCCGATATGAACCTACCCGCTCACTACGTTCAACATCTAAGGCCCTCCTCCGAGCTCCGGCTCACAGGGAAGCTCGGAGGGTAGTAACAAGATCTAGGGCCTTTTCAGTGGTTGCCCCCGAATTATGGAACAGTCTCTCCGATGAGGTGCGCCTGGCGCCTACACTTTTATCTTTTAGGTGCCAGGTTAAAACCTTTTTATTCTCCCAGGCATTTTAACCTATCTGTGTTTTTAATCTATCTTGGTTATTTACTCGTTTCATACTGTATATTTTACTGTTTTTGTGATTTTATTGTATTTTATCCATGTTGTGCACCGCCCTGAGAGCCCTTGGGCTGTGGGCGGTATATAAATCGAACAAAATAAATAAATAAATAAATATCCATTTGGTAGGTTCAGATGCCTACTACCCTTTCTCCACAGTAGATGCTTATTACTTCCTCTTTGTGAACTAATGGCTCCCTTACTCAGGAGCCTGGCTCCGAACCTCAAGCAGTAACAACATTGCTCTTAGTCATCATTTGCTCACACATCTTAACAGAAAGAGACAAGGATTGCTTGCCGCTGCCTCCTTCCCCAACCCCACTCCAGCTGGTGAGGCAGTGAGCTGGCTTCTGACTCCAGTTGCTCCCCTCTTCTAGGCCAAAGAGGCTGCCTCAGGAAGCCTGCCTCTTTCACCTTTTGGATTCCCTTCACCATCCTCAACTAATCTTTCTCTCCCAACCTGGTATTGGGGCCTGTCTGTTTTGTCATAAAATTACCTGTTAAAGTACATGGGGAAGGGCCGTAGCTCAGTGGCAGAGCATCTGCTTTGCATGCGCAAGGTCCCAGGTTCAATCCCCCGGCATCTCCAAGTAGAGCTAGGAGAGACTGGTTTGAAACCTAGGAGAGCCGCTGCTAGTCAGTGTAGGCAGTTGTGAGCTACATGGACCAATGGGCTGTCTCCCTATAAGGCAGATGCCTATGGTTCTAAATTTAAAAGCAGGGTTTGTTTGCCCCAAGCAAGTTCTGAGGCTGTCCCATACCACTGTATAGGAGATGGGGTGTTGTACACAGGGGGAAAAAACAACCCTAGACAGTTGCGGCTGGTGCTCATTGGGACTGGTGGGGCGGAAGGCAGTGTAGGTGAAAACAGAGCCGATCACAGGCAGAGCCCTCCTCCTGACTGGCTGTAAGTAAGAAGGCAGGCAGTGTGGGCTGGCTGAGGGCAGACCTAGGTTGGTGGGGCAGCTCCCCACTTGCCCTAAGGGACCAGCCTCCACTGACCCTAGATGCCGGGATGAGGACAAATTATCTTTTGTACTCTGTTCCCATTGGCTGTGACGCACAAGACAGCTGCCTGTGCTAACTCTTATTGGCCAACCTACAAGAGGGACTTCAGCTAGCATAGGTATGCTTTTCCAAGCCCTCTCCCCCCACATGCTTCATTCCCAAAGGGCCAGAGCAAAACCTTAAGAAGGGCAGGGGAGAAGGATTACTTGGGTGAAGTGAAGAGACCCTCTGTGCTCATTTTGCAGAATCTATCCATTTGCAATTGGATTTCTACAGAATGGACCTGGAATAAGGGGGTGATTAATTTCCTGGGTGTCGTACAAATCCACAATGTAAACTTTGGACCGTTACTGCAGCTTTTGTTATTTGATCTATTAAAATAAGACATCTCAGAGCACGCAAGCCCCACTGTCCCTCTATGAAGTGTGCACTAGAAGTATTAATGTTATTCCCTGCTTGTCACAAATGAGAAGAGGCTAGATTTGTTTCACTCACAGCAGATGGCAGCAGTAGTAAGTATTGCTTTTTTCTTTTAGCAAGAGCATTTGCATTCATTCTTTCTGAGTATGCTTTCTTGTCAATGTATATTTAAGCAGGTGGACTGACTCTCCCCAACCTCTGACCTACCACTTGGGGGGCTATTACCTTTTCCTTACATCTGCCCCTCCCAATGGTTTATCTCTCTGACCGCTATATTACCAATTGTACTTGGCACTGGTTTTTTTCAAAAACACCAACACAGTTTTATAATGACTAATTTCCCTGTGTTAAACTGTTTTTTTTGTTTACAGTGTAGCTGTGGCATAATTCTCCTCTTCCCCCAGATCTGTAGTATTTCAGTACACTTGTTTCATGAACCCACCTCTCTCATTTTTATTTCAAATCCCTCCTCAAGACCCATATTTTCTGTGAAGCCTTTAACACAAAAGGAAATAAAAATGATTGAACAAATAGAGCTTAACCCAGCCTTTGCCAACCTGGTGCTCCAGATGTTTTGGACTACAACTCCAATAAGGCCCAACAGCATTAGGTTTAACCCCTAGGCATGTGCAACTGAACAACCACATTTTGCTTTCCCTAAATGCCCGTCCTTCCGCTTCACTCCCCTTCCTTTGTTGTTTCCCATGTCGGATTTTTAGATTGCAAGTTCCTTGGGGCAGGGATCTGTCTTCTTGCACTTTGTAAGGTGCCATGCACACTGATGGTGCTGTTTTATGGATGATGATGATGGTGATGATTACCATTTCCCGCAAGCTCTTATTATCAGTTGATTTATTTGTTATTGATGAAATGCTGAACTGGAAGAAAATAATATTCCTAACCAAGATGGCAGACATCTGGCAGGACCAGAAGGATGTAGTGACAATTGCAGAGCATACACAGTGGCAGGTAATAGTTTAGAATTATGGATCCAATCCTTCCCCGCAGGGGTGGTGGACAGATTAACATGGTCCACCCCCAGAGACCAATGGACTCCACAGGATTCCTGAATGCCCTGCAGGAGTTCCCAGTAGATAGAGCAGGTGACCCTGTTGAAGCCCTTGTCACACTGTGGAACAGTGAGGCGCGTCGGGCTCTTGACACGGTTGCCCCCGAGCGCCCTCTCCGGCATTGTGGAGCCCAGTTTGCACCTTGGTACGCCAGTGAGCTAAGGGCAATGAAACAGGCTGGACGACGGCTAGAGCGCAAGTGGCGAAAGACATGCTGTGAGGCTGATCGGGCACGAGTAAAACATCATAACTGTGCCTACTGTGTGGCGGTGAGGGCAGCGAAGAGGCCCATTTCTCTGCTTCCATCGCATCCTCAAATAGCCATCCAGTGGAGCTTTTCCATATTGTCAGGGATCTGTTGACATCAGGAAATGGAGTTTTAGACCCTTCGGAGGCCCACTGTGAATTGTTTGGAAGGCACTTTGAGGGTAAGATTGCTTGCCTCCGTAGCAGTCTTGGTGTCCCATCCACATCTACTGTAGTCCCCCATGAGGTGTCCAGTGCAATGTCTGCTCTTGGGAATGGTTTCAGTTGATGCGGCCTGATGACATAGACAAAGTGCTTGCGTTGATGCGGCCAGCAACATCTCCTCTCCACCCTTGCCCTTCTTGGCTTATTAAAGCTTGCCAAGGAGGTTTTCCCGAGTGGATCCAGGTTGTGGACAACACATGATTGAGGGAGTGGTTCCAGCCACCATAAAGAGGCGGTGATCCGACCACTCCTGAAAAAGTCCACCCTGGACCCATTGGTTTGTGACAACTACTGACCAGTCACAAATACCCCCTTTTTAGGGAAGGTGACTGAGAGGGTTGTGGCTCAGGAATTGCAGATACTCTTGGATGAAACAGATTATACTGACCCATCCCAGTCTGGGTTGAGGCCTGG